>NC_063175.1:21780998-21948498 GCF_023159225.1 Perognathus longimembris pacificus | reverse complement strand
GGGGCTGGGGGCCGTGGGGAGTCGGGAGGACTGGAGATGGGAAGCCGACCGCCGGGAGTGGGAGAGGCAGCGCGCGGGGACCGGAGGTGGAGTGGGCCGACTGGACAAGGAACCCGCCGGGGAGTAGGGAGACCAAGGGGGGGGGGGGGCGACAGCTGGAGGTGGCCCAGGCCCTATGACACCTAAAGTGGAGGACAAAGGGCGGCTAGTGTGCCCGCGGGGGCCAGCAGGGTCCCGCTGAGTTCCGTGCGGCCCAACCCCGCCCTCGGGTCCTCCGGGCGCAGCATCCTCTTCCTCTTCGGCTGGGGGCCGGGGATCCCAGTGGCCCCGGGTTCCAGTCGCGGGGTCTGGCGACTCCGCCGCGGGCTTGGAGGCCGGAGGGTGGGTAGAGCCCAGCGCCTGAAGCCTCCGGGCCGTGGCCAATGTGTATTTAGGAAGTCGATTAACCGAGCTCTCACCGCACACACAAAGCCCTTTCTTCTCCCGGGAAGGGATGGGGTGGGGGAGGGCCTCCCAGCCCCGATCGCTGGCTTTTTTTCCTGAAGCGCATAGAAGTTTGAGTTTGGAAACGAAGTGAATCATTGACATGTGTCTTGACAGTTTGGGGACCAGTTTACATTCTCGTGGGCCACATTTTCCCGAGGAAGCCTTGACCCCGGGGCCGGAAAGATGAAAGCGTGGATGGAGAAGTAATGAACGCGGTGGCGTGAGGGGTGTCGGGGTAACCCTGCCCCGGCGCTCGCTCGGGGAAACTTGCCGCGAGTCTCGGCTACCTTGAAAGTAACCGAGGAGTAGGGCCAGGAGAAACCTCTTCCTTCTCACTGGTCCACAGCAACTTGAGATAAATAGGGTAGAGCTGAGTGTCAGCCTTACTTTCAGAGGCGCCTAAAAAAGGCTCCTGACAGCTCCTTGCGGGAATACGAGGAGCTTTTTTTGTTTTGATTAAAAAAAAAAGTTTGCTAAAGTTTGCACAGTGGGTCGTTTTGCTCATCCGTAGCTTCTGGCGTTCGGTGTTCATCCTGCTTTTGGAATGATTTTACAGCGAAAGTTGTGTTGATTGTGAACGTAAGTGTGCTGCATTCCCTCAGCTTCCTAAAGCGGATTTCTCCTCCTGCACATGGGACCTTGATGGACAATTAAGGGAAGCCATCAGTTGGCAGTATTTGCTGGGCAACATTAGATAAGCCGAGTTATGAAATACCTGGGACCAGGACCTGTGTGGTTCTCAGGTTAAGTGTGTGTATGGGGGGAGGGGGATAGGCACGTGAAAATGAATGAAGGAGGGCGTTTTATTCTTTTGTCTCCTGGTCATGTCGCAAAATTATCCGAATATATTCACAAAGCCACTGCCTGTGTTTCGATAGGTAGGCTTTAAATAAAATTTACATTAGAAACAAAGATTTCGCTTCCATTTTCTGGGCTTGAGTGGGTGTACTCGATGATGTTTTCCCCTGGGTTTGTTGGTGTGGCCTCTGGTAGGCTGGACTGGGCTTTGGGGGTGAGAAACTGAAGATTGCAATAAAAATAATACACTCCTCACGGAAGAGTGGTTTGTTTGTCTTCAAAGTATGTATTTGCCTGGAAAAATACATATTAAGATGAGCTGTGTCAAACGAGTGACTGATATTAGTAGTGGTTTTGAAGAGGTGCAATGGAATTCTGGAGGTTTCTTGTTAAAATACCTGGCCCTTGCTTGAGTATTTTTATTTCTCCATGTCTTTTCTTTGAAGGATGTCTTTTTTTCTTCCTCCTCCAGAACGAGTTTTAGGAGGTGCTGTATGTTGATTCTGCCTACTGTGTTGTTCACAAGGTCACACGTGGGTCCTAGAAAAGCCAAAGAGGAATTATTATGACAGTCTGGCATTAATAGTCACAATCCATGATCAGTGCTGTGCTGTTAGAAGGTATAAAATGCCAGTACTAATTTCAGTATCTTCACTTGTGAGCTGATGAGTTTTTCCATTAAACGGTAAAAATTCTGATTTTATTCGATGAGTGACAGTCCATCAAAACCATATAGAGCCCACTTTTAACCAGGAGGCAGAGCGGCAGCATTGGAAACCATGAAAACGCAGCATATTCTTAAATAAAACATAAAATCCTGCATCCAGCTTCCAGCTTTTCTCTAATAAGCATGTTATTTCGTTAACGAACCAGGTTTAACAGATATTCTGAATAAAGCCACCACTTTTGATATAATTTAAAACTTGTCTCCCAGGAGAATATGTTACATGTGGCAGATGAAGACATCTAAACAAAACACCCAAGTCTGAATTTCCATTTTTTAACCAAATACTTTCAAAAAAATTGTGGTGTGATAGGAAAGTTCTATTATCAGTTGAGTTAGTTTAGTGAATTCTCACAGATTTCAGTACTTTCAATGAGGAATTACAACTACTTAAAAATTTTGCAGCTTTTCCTTTGTAGCAAAGTTTAGGGTAATTGTCCTAAGAGCCCTCCTCCTGAGAGTGAGTACTCCATTTTTTTTTTAGTGCAGGGAAGGCTGCATTATTTGGGCTTTCTAAGTAAATTAAAACTGTTCAACATTTAAAACACTTTCTTTTTTGTATTTGTGCAAGCTGTGAAATATATTTTGAAACAGAGAACTTCCTATCCTTCCTGTCACTCAAAGCTCTGGCATGAACATCTCATCAGCCCTCAGAAAAGGTCAGGAAATTTCTGTTCTTATGTTGTACATCTTCAAAATAACCCTGTGATTAATGCAACGGAGAAGGGCAGCCAGTATTTAGAGGCATGGATAGTGAGACAATTAAATGAGTCCCCCTTCCTATCCTATTTGTATTATTTAGTTATTTGTCTCAATTCCTGAGAGTAGACAATGGTATTTGAGTAGATTACCTGACTGGATATAGTTCTGCTGTCAGCTTATTTTTAGAGGCAGCAAATCAGTAGCATCAAATTGGTCAATTGTGACCTATTTCTATTTTTCTTGCAGGCTCTTTATTCTATTTCTTGTGGTGCTTTCCTGATGGAAGTTTCCTGGCCATTTTACTTGATAACAAATAGGCTTTTTTTTCTTGTTCAAGTTTACTCCAAAAAGCAACTATAAGAAGCAAAAAAAAGTGGTCCAAAATATGAAGGTGTGATATATTTTCTAAGAGCCAAGTTATAAAGCTGGGAAGGAGAGAAGGGAGTACTTAGTCACTTAAATGGCCAAGTTAAACACAAGACACAATTAGAATATCAGGACCGTTAGGTGTTCATAAACTCATACCAGGAGTCTCCAGAGAGAGAACTGGGGAGAAAGAGAGCCCCCCAAAAGCTGTGTTTGGCTTGGCTGTTACGGTAGCTAACCCTTTGTAACTTGGCACATTTTGAAGTTATCACACTTTTGATGGACCCTTTCTCCCATTTACCTTCGATTATTCTTTATAAAAGGTTTTCTTAGGAGAAGCAATTTACTTAGAAATGTAACGAAGTGGCAGAAACCCACCTCAAAATTTAGAGAAGAAATATAAATGCTAGAATTTGAATGAAAATGCAGTGGGCTTTAAGTTCCGAACCTTTTGAAAGTCAGAAAACCCACCTGCTAGGCTCCATGTATTCTCTAAGGAAAAAAGAACAAAAAAATTTGTAGGTATTAAATAAGTTACCATAGGTATTAAAAACATTGCCCCTCCCAGGTCAATAGAGACATTAAACACCCCAATTTTTGTTTAAACTTAGGTTTTCTTTTTTCATAGTCAACATATATATGTATATATATATATATATATATACATATATGTAGATGACAAGTGAATCGATTCTAACAACAATCAAAATTTGGTTTCTTTATACCCTATGTATTTTAGTTCTTAAAAATACCATTTAGGTACTGGAAATGATGCCACACTCAAAAAAAATAGCATTATTCTGAACATTATTTTGGTAGGTTAAATATGACTTTCTTTTGTATAAATTAGGTCTTAACCCAAGGTAAGTTTCTTTTTTAAAAAGTATGAAGAAGATGTATACTATATGTATGTACATATGCTATGTGTATATACACATTACACATATTGATATTTCTTTCCGTAATTGTAACTGCTTCTGGTGTGGCACAGAAATATGTGCTTTTACTTTTACATCTGGCTGCTAAAAAGCCTAAAGTTAGACACCCTGCCCAAGTTCAGTGCTTGACATCCAATGACTATTTCTTCTCTCCACCACCTCTAAATTATACTGACTAGATGTTGAAGTCATTAAATTGATTATAGTCCAATCAGTAGACAATCTGAAATAAACAAAAACAGCAATTACAGTTGGCATGAATCCCATGAGTGCTAGCCGAAGATCCAGAACTGATGGTCCAGTGAGTCTTTTCCAAAACGCTGGTTTCATGATTTCAGCACTTTTGGCAGCATCTTCTTAAAGGGAGGGTACAGAAATTCACAAGATTCCACTTGGCCTTAAAAAACAAAAACATCTGTTTGATCCATGAGTGGATTTGCTGGCTTTTATTAATTCAGCCAGAAAGGGGCAAAAAATAGGATATTGAACATAAAAGCATACATGTAAAAATGAAATTACAAAAGGATTTGAGATTAGCAGCTTTTTATGCAGCAAGCTGTGAATAATTTTTTCTTTCTTTTTTGTCTTGCCCAGAGTATTCCCATGTCCCTTGAAATCCATTGTAGTTATTCTTATGGACAGCAGTGACGTCTCACAGTGATGACAGCATTTTTCAACTTTTTGCTTCCAGTAATTATACTTAGTTCTTTTTTACTTACTTATTTGGACCAGTGCAAGTTTTGTGGCATATTTGTAAGAGGTTTCTTTTTATCTTATGGGAACATTTACAGATACCTTCCCAACTCATTTATTTTTTAAAGGAAGTTTGTGGGAGTTGGTTAATCTGATACAGCCTAGTGAAATACTTGTTGATGAACATTCTTGCTGGAGTTTTCATTTTGATGTAGAGCATGCAGTACAAAGAAAGAGGACTTGATAGGAGAAAAGTGCAGGTCTATGAAAACAATTGGGAATTTTATGAAAGGTCTGTTTTTCTTATTTTTGTGCTTTATTAATTGATCTGATAATTCACATTGCTGGCTTAATGTCATTAATTCTGTTACCATAGAAGATAGTCCTTATGGCTGGATTTAAATAGATATCATGTTCAGTGGGGCTTGTTTGTTTATTTTGTTATTTTTAGTACAGAGTAAATGATTTTAAGACTTGCACCATTGACATCACATGTTGGCAGCCTTATGGCTTGTTCAAAATGTGAACATCATCATTAAGTAACATGCTAAGAATTGCTATTGAATCGATTGGAATTTTGATATAAAGGCAGATAAGCCAAATCAACCCTCTAGCTAAGTATCTCCTCAGATGTATCTAACCCTCCCCCCCATTGATTACTGGCATCTCTATGAAAGGCTAAAGTTAGTTCATTAGGCTTCTGTGTGGGAGATCCACACAACTTTCTCAATCCCATTTCAATTAAATCTGAGATATATTCCTATGTTTTTGTTTGGGAATTATGTGGTGCCCTGGCTAGGGTTTCTTGTTTGTTGTAATGAAAGTGAACTTGGCTGATTTAAAATATGTTCTGGAACAATGTTATTACAAAGCAATTAAAACTTAAACATTAAAGTTAACATTAGTAAATTTAAATAGCTCTGTTATAGTATTAATCAAATAGTGAAAGGAAAGCTTTTAAATGCTTTAAATAATTATGCAACTCTTGGCATAAAAGCCCGACACAAGATAAATCTTTGAAAACGAAGTAGAATCATGGTTTAAAAAAAATCTTTAATTTTAGGCAGCTTGGGCTTTTAGCATTCATCGCATTCCACCTCTTGTACAAGTAATTATGCCAGTTTAGTAATTATTAGAGATGAAAGAAATTCGGTAAGATACGAAGTCCTTATAACTTCAGTGTCTTCAGTTTTAGCAGAGATAATGATCAAGCAGCAGTTACCCCGATGCCTGGGGACCCTGTCACAGCTACAAGCACTGGGCTGATCTTGGGTATCATTATAGCTGCATACACCATAGTTAGCTTTTCTACTCTAGATGGCTGATAGCAAAAAATTATAATTTTTTAAAAAAAACAAGATTCAATTAGGACTGCCTAGAAACTCCCCTTTTGAAGAAAAAATTGCAATAAATGCATACATTTAAAAATTATTATTTCAGCCATCACATATTTTCATTCCATGGCATCATTAATGCTTTGAAAAAATCCTAAATATATATTTAAAGTTCTCATTTGCATTTGTATGCGCATTTGGCATGTGTTCGTGTTAAGTCTTATTTTCTAATGAAGATGATTTGGTTTGGAAAGTATATACTGTACTATTCATGCATGAGTATAAATCTCCCAAGCTGAGTAAGGTTGAGCAACTGACATTCAGAATATGCATTTTCATAATTATGCAGTTGGTTGGAATTACATTTTGGTATCTTGGTTATGATAAAACATTTTTATTTATCTGAAATGAACAGGTTTCAACCCTTCAGTTATCACAATACAATATGAGAGTTGGGCACTATGGATGACTCATATAATCATAGCTATTTGAGAAGCAGAGATTGGGAAGATCATGGTGTCAGAACAGCCAAGGCATAGCGTTCTGCTGAACCCATCTCAACATAATAAGGGCTGGGTATGGTAGTGGACTGTATAAATGCAAAGCCCATGGTCCAGGCCAGTATGAGCATAAATGTAAGAGCCTACTTAAAAAGTAACAAATGTGCAGGTCGTCAGTGTCTCACGCCTGTAGTCCTAGGTATTCAAGAGGCTGAGATCTGAGAATCACAGTTCAAAGCCAGCCTGGGCAGGAAAGTCCCTGGGAGATTCTTATCAATAATTAGCCACTCAAACACTGTAAGTGGTGCTGTTGCTCAAGTGGTAGCCTTGAACACAGAGAGGCACAGGGACAGCACCCAGGCCCCGAGTTCAAGCTCCTCAATTGACAAAAAAGTAACAAATGTGGAAAGGGCTGGGTGAGAAGCTCAAGAGGTAGAGCCCCTGTCTAGCAAATAGAAGGCCCTGAGTTCCAAACCCCAGGACTACCCCCAAAGGAAAAAAATACAATATGAGATGTGTACATGTGTAATCTAATGCTCTATATAAAATATATTTTGTTTAACAGATCCACCTGTCAATTATATATTAGAGCAAAAACCATTTCCTACTACAAATCAGTATCAGTGTAAAGAATATACTCTCCCTTAGAAATTAAAATCACTGTATCATAAAGTGTCATTTCACGATTTGTATTACCTTCTGTTTACTTTTTGTTATTGGCTTTTTTTCCCAAGATGTTTTATCCCATCAGTGTACCATGAGGGATATATCAAGATAGAAATGTTTGAATACATAGTACATTAGTGAAAACCCATACAGTGGTGAAAAGTCCATACAGTGAGCTCTAAAGTGCTTTATTAGCAGGTATTCTATGACCAGGACTCTGAAAAAATATTGTGCTTTAAGCTATATGTTCACATCTAGATAATTTTCAGCCTTTCTTACATGTTCTTTCATAGCCATTTTCTTCACAATAGTATCAAACTAAATCCAGTAAAATAGAATCAGATTAGATCCATCTAAATTGTTTGTTATTTGGGGTATGCCTAAGTGTTTTGTTCATCAGATAGATCTTCTGTCACATTAGTGTTCGTATTGTTGTTTTTCACTTATTTTTATATATTGGAAAAGGCAAAGACAGTAAAAATGTTCACATGTACCACTCTACCAAGTGCTAATGAAGCCAAAACATTTGCAGGAATATGGTGCCATGTTGGATTAGCTAACTATCAGCTGATATATAGAGTCTGACCATCCTGTCTGCCCATGTATAACACAAAACGTTTTGCACACCTGAGGCCAGAGGAAAGAAGACCTGGACTCTGGGAGTGCATACTAATCCTAGAAAGAGGCAAAACTGAAACAAAACAGTGATGAGCCTAGTAGAAAGGGTATTTCGCAGTAGAAAGAGCTACAACATGAGTGCTGATATGATGGCTACTTTTTATGGTAAGCTACCTGCTCTCTGTCTTCTAGAGTTCAAATTTCTCTCAAGAACACATGGGTGGCTTATTTCATCATCTGACATTTCCCCCAGCCCATGCTTGCAGTATTTCATTCGGGGCACTGAGCTAAATTCTGAGGATTCACTTCATAACGAAACAAAAATAAGCGTTGCACTTAAGAAGCTTATAGTCTAGAAATCTGGCTGTGACTGAAACACCTCCCCAAGTTTTTAATTGCTGCAAGTTATATAAGTAGCAAGGAGAAACATAGATATGGTATGCTAACTTGTTCTGCCAGTTGCGAATGTCCAAGCAATGAGATAAAATGAGTTTCAAAAATGTTTGTGTGTGGGGTGGGGTGTCGGGGGGGGGGGGTGTTCTGGCATTAAATGATCACTGAGCTGTACTTACTAAGAATTAAAAGCTTGTTTTGTCTTATAATCTGAAACCACTAAATACAACCTAGAGAACTCTTCCAAGTCTTTTGAGCTTCACTCATGGACATGACAATATCTTTTATCTGTCCTAAAATTTTTGGATAACGTGTTTTGGGTGTTGATTGTGTGCTAGTAAAACTAATTGACATTTTTTTTTTAATTTTCAAGAATTTGTTGATCATACTTTCTATATGATAATTAGAGGTTCTGGGGAGTGCATATGAAGTTGATATATTTTTTTGAAACAATGACAAAACTAAACCAGGTGCTGGATGCTCAGGCTTGTAATCTAAGGTACTGAGGAGGCTGAGATCAGAGGATCAAAGTTCAAAGCCAGCCAGGGCAGGAAGGTCCTTGTGACTTTTATCTCCAGGTAACCACCAAAGGCTGGAAGTGGAGCTGTGGCTCTACTGAGTGCCAGCCTGGAGCAAAAAACACTAAGGCCCTGAGTTCAAGTCCTCATAATAAGTAATAAAGATGCAGTTAAACTAAATTTTAATTAAGAATCCCCACTGTGCAAAGATAAGTTGGAACAAGTCACAAGAAACTCATTACATTAAATTTACAGGCACAGAATATTAGCAGGGCAGGAAGATGTATTGAAAAATGGATGTTACATAGGTTTGATTACTTTCCCCTGAGAGATAGGGTGAATGCTTTGATATAAACTTTTATGGAATCATGGATCTTAAGTGTAAAACAATTTAGGAATAATGACATTGGGTATCATGGTGGTCTTCATGGTCAGAGATGTTCGTGCTGGAGTGAATGGTGATGGTGGAATGTAACTGACTGAGGAAAAAGGTGATTTGCATGAAATCCCCTTTGCCTCCTCCAGCACCATATAGGTCATTTACATAAGTATTGCATCATTATACCAAACCTTTAATCTTCAAAATAAAATCGTTATAGGATAATGGCACCCTTTTATAGCCCCTCTTACATGTAAGTCATTTTATACTGGCTGGTTTGCATATTTAAAGCCCAGTTTGCTTGTAAGGGGCTGTCAAGGCTAGGAGGTGGCTTCCTAGCTGTGGTTTGTCTCTGTGCCCCCAGCCTGGGAGAGTGCTTAGCCAAGTGCTTGACTTACACTTGAGTGCTAAATAATCTGTGGAACCAAAATCACTTCATTTCTTACCTGTGAAGACACAGATAAAATTCTAGTCCCCTTCTAGCTCTTGTACCTCAAATTCTGTATTATGAAATTGTGATCTTCCAAGATAATCAATAATTCATAATGATGGCCCAAGCATGTGGTTAAACTGTATGACTCAAATCTCCAAAACACAGGTAAGATAGTCTGCAGGTCCATCATGATTTCTTGTCAAAGCATCCATTTAAGGAGCTGATAAAAATTAAGTATCTGATGGATGATATACTGAGTCATTCCCAGGGTCTTGGTAAAGAATTTGGCTTCCTTCAAGCCCTGAAGTTGAGACAGAGAAATTTGTACCTTCTAAGTGAAGAGCCATTGCCAGTGACTGTTTCACCGCTCTGGGTTTGTCTTGTCTCATTGGGTGCTGTGTTAGTGGCAGCATCTGCTTTGGACTAGAAATCGTGTGTGTGTGTGTGTGTGTGTGTGTGTGTGTGTGTGTGTGTGTGTGTCTGGATTTGTATTGACCTCAATCTTAGCTGTATTTCTGCAGTAGGTTGACTTTGAGCCTTCAGCAGTACACTCTTTTGAGTCCAAATCCAAGTGTATTGCTGGAAGGATGGCATTGTAATTGAGTTGGACTTTTGTTGACTAGTCATCTTCAGTTCACGTCCATCCATTTGTCTAAATCCTTTGTGTTAGCTAGCTTTTGTGTCACTGTAACAAAATACCAAATAAGAAATCAGTTTAAAGGAGAAAGATTTATTTTGATTCACAGTTTTGGAGGTTTCCATGCATGGTTACTTGGCCCAGTTGCTGTGGGCCTATGGTAAGAGAAAGCTAGTAGGAAGTTATTGCAATGCAAAACTACTTGCTTCATGGCAGCCAGGAAGGGCGTGCAAGGGGTGATTCTTTGTGTATTTTCCTAAAGTTAACTTCAAATTGTACTGTTTTTATATAATAATATGTTGTCGATACATGTAAGTATGAAAGTATAAAGTAAGTGTGAAGCTAATTTGCATTCCCTGTCTTCCCATCTTTTATTTGGGGGCCTATTTGTCTGTTTTAAGTCAACTCCTTACAATGGTATTCATTGGGGTTTTTCATTACTCACTTCTGTTTATTCTTTCAACATCTAAGTTTGTTTTCATTCTCACAGTGCTCTGTAAATGCTAGATAAACTCAGTCATTTTGGTATCCAAAGACAATTTAACAACTGTCCTATTTCATCATATAGATATGTAGGAACATCAATACTAACATAATATGTTTCTTCTTAGAATCTTTTCAGATAATTTGCACAGTATTCACATCAAGGAGAGCAGTATATACTAAAATGACAGTACATCATCAATCTGTTACACTGTTTAATTAAGTACTTATGTAGAAACACTGTGGGAGGTTATATAAACAGTAAGACACCTACCAATGTTCTTTTAGATTTTTTTCACGTTTCAACCCACATTTCCCAAGTATTTTTTGTTTCTATTTGAGTTAGCATTATCCAGACAAGAATAAAATGCTATGCAAAGATGTCTCTGTACAGCTGTTCCCACCATCCACAGAATTCTCCAAGCCAGGTCAGAGTGAAGGCATCAGTACTCTGGACAGGCTAATAATATGTTGCTCCTTCCAACTGTTCTTTAAATATATGTTTTGCAGTTATTTATAGAGGGTGATGATGGCAAATGGTAATGCATATTGGCAGCTACTTGTACTGCTCTTAAGTTACAATCTATGTGCAGTTTGTGTGTGTGTATGTGTGTGTGTGTGTGTGTGTGTGTGT
This sequence comes from Perognathus longimembris pacificus, assembly GCF_023159225.1. Classification (NCBI taxonomy): domain Eukaryota; kingdom Metazoa; phylum Chordata; class Mammalia; order Rodentia; family Heteromyidae; genus Perognathus; species Perognathus longimembris. Next base: position 21,937,196 of record NC_063175.1, on the reverse strand, counting down.
GTGTGTACATGCATTATGGGTATCCATCCATCTATCCATTCTTTTTTTCCTCTCAAACAAGAGCTCCCAGTGCAAGTAGTACTGCTATAACACAATACTTGAAGCTTCTGGGGAAGTAGCTAAGTGGTAGACTGCTTGCCTAGTATGTGCAAGGCTGTGAGTTTGAAATCCCAACACCACAACCACAAGCAACATGAAACAAGAAACCTTAAGGCAGAAGTCAAGGCATGGAATGGCCTCACTCTGTAAGAATGTGTGCTTGTGAAAAATAACCTAAGAGAGATAACTGTCAATCTCTTTAGAGGTCAGGACCACCGTAATCTAATAATCTTCCACTAGACCTCATCTCTTGAATTTTCTACCAGCTCGCCACTACCATACCAGTAGAGAAGTTTCTAGTTCATGAACTTGCAGGAGAAAAATCACATCCAAATCATGGCAATGTATTTTCTAGGAATTCTTCCACATCAGCAAGTTGTATACCTCATCTTTATGTTAACACCTCTACCCTATCCACTCTATGATTGATGGCCATTTATTTAGTCCCTCCTCCTCATACCATCAGCATGCTTTCTTTTATTTATGTGTTGGTTTAGTTTTCCTTTTGCAAGTGGTGCTCATACATGTATGATTCTTGCTGACATGTATGATTATGCTATATTGGGCAATTTCCCAAAAATGGAACTACTGGTCAAAGGGAATGTATATTTAAAATGTTTGATAGATAAGGCCAGAGTGCCATCTGGGATGATCAGAGCACTGCACACTGCTGTTAGGATTAGAGCTCTGTTTAAGTATTTTTTTTTTTTTGCTAGTGTGACTTGTGAAAAAACAAACTGGTGTTCCATTGACTTTTTCATTAGCACTTGTGAAATTGAGATAGAGGGAGCATCAGTTCATATGTTTATAAACTGTTGGTGTGTGTGTGTGTGTGTGTGTGTGTGTGTGTATTACCTTTTTATTTTCTGGGTTCTTTTATCTTTTGGTTTGAATGAACAGCTCATGTCATTAAGAAAATTAGTTCTTTGTCTGACTCATATGTTATAAATATTTCTCCTCAGTTGTCTTTTTACTATATGGTTGGTAATTGTTTTTTCTTTTACCATGCAGAAGTTTCAAGTTTGTATTATCTGTGTGTCTAGAGCCTTACTTCCTTACCAATAATTTTGTACCTGACTAAATTTTTTCCCCTTGAATCTTCCTTTAGTTTTGTATTCCCTATCACTGTAGTGTCATGGCTGTCTTCCCACCTCCACTCCTGTGTTCTCGGCACCTCATCTTATTTCTGGAAGTCTAATAGACACAATGAGTGATGATTAAGTGCACATAAGTTAAACTAGACTCCTAGTTGATATTCTAATCTGGCTTCCTCTGGCCAACTTGTCACTCACTTTGTAGTTCAGTTTCTGTGTCTGTATATCAGGGCAATATAATACTTAATTCATAGGGTTTTGAAAATTGAGAGTTAATATTTATGAGCTCTTATAAAAGTAGCTAGAAGATATGATATGTCTAGTAAATGTTTCTTATTCTTCCAAGTGTCTTCTCATTTTTGTGTAGTATGCAACTCTTTTCTATTCTAGAAAGCTTCTTTTTTGCTATCATTGAAGTGTGGAGGAGTCCAGGTGCAGTGTGTTGAGTGTAGCCCTTCCTGAAGCCTTGTCTGGAGGTGCAAATGTGTGTACATGCGTATGTGCATGTGCATTTGTGTTTCCTCACGCAACTGTGGGGTTCAGTCCAAAAGGACTAGCATCTTCATAGTGGCCAATACAGTGATGAATTCTAATCACCAACTTCTTCTTGCCAATGTAGAAAGAGTTCTGAAAGATAGATTTGTGTAGAAAGTCCAATTAAAAGATAATGGAAGGATAAACTGAAGCTAGTTAATCTTAGAGCCTCTGGCACTTTTTTAATGGTATGTTAGGTTGTTCTGGCTCTTTGGGAAAAGGTCCAATACCAATTTCCAAAGATCCTTCTTGAGAGGGGAACAAGGCACAAATAACTCACCTATCATATGGAAGGTTTAATCACGGTAGGTTTATCAATACTTTTCAATTAAAAATTAAACCTAGGCTTGTATTTAAAAAAGGAATGAGTGGGGATATGACCTAGTGGCAAGAGTGCTTGCCTCGTATACATGAAGCCCTGGGTTCGATTCCCCAGCACCACATATATAAAAAATGGCCGGAAGTGGCGCTGTGGCTCAAGTGGCAGAGTGCTAGACTTGAGCAAAAAGAAGCCAGGGACAGTGCTCAGGCCCTGAGTCCAAGGCCCAGGACTGACCAAAAAAAAAAAAAAAAGGAATGAGTGGAAGGAGGGGGTGATTTTCTCGATTTCTCTATCACCCACATCATCATCATCATCATCATCATCATCATCATCATCATCATATGTGTGTAGAAGCATTTTACTGTAGTTTTGGGAAAGGAATCTGTTTGCTCTAGAGGTGCCTGTGGGTAGAGAATGAAAGTTGAAGCAGGACATAGGAAAGTCTACAGACAGTTAACAACATCCAGTTTGTGTCTGGCTGTGTCTAGCCACTGCTTTCCTTCTTATTCCAAATCTTCTTTGGGGACAGATTACCAGAAACATCTTCTTTCTTAATTTATTCTCTGTTCTTTCTATGGTAAATACAACTATTCTGTTCACTGTGGTCTTATTTTCCCTTACCTTTCCCTGCTTGCTCAGGGGCCAGTCCTCCTCTCAGCATTTAGTCCATGAAATCACCCAGTCCTCACTCCAGATTGCTTGACTCCCACTTGCTCTTTGGGCTTTGGAGATGCAACCCAACAGTGGCTTGGCACTGATTTGTCCAGTGATACCTTGTACAAACACTGTCCTCTCTTTTTATATTAAATGAATGATAAATGCCATAAAGTTGACTTCCTATATAGACGTAGTCTAAAACCTTACTACCTCCATTCAGATGACTTTCAGCTATCCAGTTTATCCTTTTTCATTCAATGCTAATGCTAAATGAAGTGAGAGTCATAGAAGTTGGAATGGAGAGAACCAGGACGATTGTGACCAGCCATGTTTAATGAGTGGAGTATTCTCAAATGATAGTGACAGGCGATTCCTCTTTGGGATCATTTCCATAGATATTCTAGAAGACACTCTTAAGAAGGGTGACAGTTCAGTTTCCTAAAGGTCAGCCATAGTGGAGATTGGGTGTCTTGTTAGGAGAGAGACACAGAGAAGCTGTGGAGAGTACTGTGGGCATGGGCGAGAGGGCTTAGATTACAGAAGCAGGGAGGTCCTGAGGTGATCCCCTCATCATGTGCAAGATCCAGAGGACTGAACTGTCATGCTGAAAATCATTCTAGTGTTGTGACTGGCCAGGGAGAAGAATCTGAGTCTCCTGATGTATAATTCTAGGAATTACCTTCTACGATTGTACATAATCTACACAATGGAAAGAAAAGTGACTTTCTTCAAAAAGCCCAGATCATGGGTCCATTGCTTTTGGGGGATTAATATTCCTTATTCTAGTCTTTGCTGTCATCATCTCAGAGTTTTGGTCCTGTGTGTAGTCACCATGTCACAGTGGGTTGACAAGAGGGACCTTGAGCCCGCTGGCCCTGCAGGTGAATCTTGCATATTATTCAGCCTTGCTAAGTGAGAGGGTGGAAAAGCCCCTCACAGGATTGCTGCCTTAGATAACAAATACAAGATGTTTAAAACCTAGCAAGTCAGTAACTGGGAATCACTTTTTATTATGGGTGATTTTCTGAGAAGATGGAGAAATGTGCTTGTGCTTTTCTCTTCATATTTTCTTCTTCTGCAGAATCCTTAGGGAGAACACAGTTTTGTGGCTTCTTTGCCTTTTCGTGTGGAAAAGAAAATATCTCCTCCTCTGAAGAAAACCTAGGAGAAATTATGTGGACATTTATCTTCAATCCTTAGTAACCATTCTAATGTAATAAAAGATGGTAATGGAGTCGGAAGAGAGCAGAGTTCACTCTTGATGCCTAATGCTTTACATTTATGACCAATTTGATTCCAGAGGCGTTATGTCTCCATTTGGCCTTAAGTGAAACCTGTGTCAGATTCCATTGTCTCCATTTTGTAGGTGAGAATACTGAGGCACAGACACTGGGATCATTCAGTTACTACCACGGCTGAAGCAGAAGACCAATGTACTGACTTGAAAGAGAGCAATCATTCATCTCATAATTCTGCAATAGAAGAAGCCAGGGCCAGGGGGCCAGTGAAAAGAAAAATCAAGAGGTAGAAATAATCCTCTGGCCGCCCGCTCCTCTCTTCTGTTGTTCTCTTTTACATTGGGTATTTAGTTCTGAATTCTTTCTTCTATTTCATCCCTTGTCCCCTGCCCCTCCTCCCCCAAGAGAAAGTAACTGCTACAAGAAAGAACTATGAGCTGATATTAGTCATTGTCACCTGAGAGAGTCTTGAAAGCACTGGAAACCTGATAAATCCCTAATTGTGTAATTAAAGGCTTTGGCTTCTGCTGAAAGAACCAAGTGACTCTGCAAGCTGATCTGGAAGGTGTTTTAGTGGTAGAGATAGGAAGTACAGAGGGATACCACATTGTCTCCCCATGGCTGGGGAGAACTCAGCACCATTACTGCCTGACAAAAACTTTCGAAGGTCTTCTTGATGTACTTGCTTAATATAAGAAGTCTTGCTAAGGAGAGCCTGCCAGTTCAAATTGTAGGAATAACCAAGTGGTGGTCCAGCCTGCAGAGGGTACTGTGAATGGGGAAGTCCCACAGTATTGTTGGATATATTTATATATTCTTTTTGGGGGTACTGGGGATTGAACTTGGGACCTAGGCATTGTCCCTTAGCTTTTTTTTTCTTTTCCCTCAAGGCTGGCAACCTACCCCTTGAATCACAGTATCACTTCCAGCTTTTTAATGGTTAATTGGAGATAAGAGTCTTATGGACTTTCCTACCGCTGGTTTCAAACCACAGTCTTCAGATCTCAGCCTCCTGAGTTGCTAGGATTTCAGGTTTGAGCCACTGATGCCTGGCTCACATTGGTGTTTTAAATACCCCATGTGAAGCCGTCCAGGGGAAACAACTAACAGGCCCCCTGGCAGGGTAAAGTAGCTCACCTGCCTGAAAGCATCTCTTTGGTTGTCTTGTATTGGAAACATGCCCTTTTTAAAACCTTTAAAATTTTTTTCTGTGAAAGGTTACACACCTGGTCGGGATGGATTGTCCCAAGAACTAACTTTAGGACATTGATGTATCATTTCCAGAGGGCATTGGGCATGATCTGCCCCTATTCCTGTAAAGAATTATTCCAATAATGATGTCTTACACAAGTATTACAGAGGTGGCCTGCATATTTTGTGGTTGTTGTTTCGGTAGTGTTGTTACATTTTGAAAGTGTAAAGTTTAATAAGTGTTGGAACTTTTAAAAAATTACAAGCAGCAGTAGCAAGATTGATTGGATTAATTTCCTTATAATTGTTTTAAGAAAGTAAGATGAGCCAGATACTGGTGGCTCATGTCTGTACTCCTGGCTACTTGAAAGGCTGGGATGGAATGATTGAGGTTTGAAGCCAGCCCAGGCAGAAAAGTCTAGGAGACTCTTATCCCAGTTAATCAGAAAAAAAAAAAAGCCAGAGGTGAGGGGATTGCTGAAGTGGCAGAACATCACCTTTAACTAAAAAAGCGAAGTGAGGGCTGGGAATATAGCCCAGTGGTAAAGTGCTCGCCTCGTATACATGAAGCCCTGGGTTTGATTCCTCAGCACCACATATATAGAAAATGCTGGAAGTGGCACTATGGCTCAAGTGGTAGAGTGCTAGCCTTGAGCAAAAAGAAGCCAAGGACAGTGCTAAGGCCCCAAGTTCTAGCCCCAGGTCTGGCAAAATAAATAAATAGATAGATAAATTTTTTTAAAAAAGCAAAGTGATAGTCCAAGGCTCTGAGTTCAAGCCTCAGTACAGGTAGGTAGAAAAAGGAAAAGAAAAGAAGATGAAGGTTGAGGTGTAGCTTAGTGGTTGAGTTTGTTTCTCAATACCAAAAGCAAACAAACCAACAAGCACAACCCTCAAAACCAGAAACAAAGAGGCATGCACTTCTGGAGACCTTCTAAGACACAAAAGATTCTGACATTGATTACTGAAAATTACACATACACACAAATATAGACGGGTTTATTTAGCACCCATTCTCTCTTCTGTGTGACCAATTTTGGTCATCTGACTTTATGCATATTTATACCTTATTTGATAAATCACTTAAACTATGTTTATATAAAGCACATAGATATGGTAAAATATTTAATGTGTAATCACATTATCTTGACAAGTCAAGATGGAAACAATAAAAGTGGGAACATGTTTTCACACATAACTATTAATTTATCATTACTAGGATAATGGCATACACGTTCTCTTCCAGTTCTGTCTGGGTGGCTCTGTGAATTGTGTATTGATTATGCTAATGGCGCTAGTGTCTTTATTACTTGTCTGCAGATACATGCAGATTGAATGCACATTTGGTCAGGCTGACATTCTGTTGGAAAAATTACCTTTTAAAAATCTGGTTTTGGACACATGAAGGTAAAACAAAAGAAAAAGTTGAACTTAGGGAAACTTACAGAATTGTTTTGTGGTCTAGGAAATCAAAAATACAGTGAGGCAGTTAAAATGATTCTCTTATTTTTTCTTTGTTTCAAATTCCTTAAGGAAAATGTTGTGGAAATGGTGCAAAATCAATAATAATCTATTTTTATAGTTTATTTTTGGTGGTGTTGTGGCTTTCCTTGTTTTGTTTATTGGGCTGAAGAAACCTTAGACATTCAATGCTGTATATATTTTAAAATTTATTAGTCTAACTAAAGGAAGACAAAATGGATTTTGCTGTTTTTTCAATTATACATAAATTTTCTTGTAGTGTGTAATATCTCATAAGTCATAAATCACAGTCTCACTTTTTGCTCTGATCTTTTCTTGTTAAACATGTAACATAGTTATAGGATTATTCCTTTTCACTCTTTCCCCAAATCATTGTGTTATTGAAGCAGTTTTCTAAAAACCACTTTCTTACTTTCCTATGTAGGATCACTTACAAAGGTGGGCTTGCCACTTGTGTGTGAGCTTTAGAAATAAATATAGTAAAATATATACAATATGTCTATATATGTATATATTAAATACATTATAGATATTAAATATACAGTATGTATTTATTATGTGACTCTATTAAAATATATTGTAGATAGTAAACATAGTGTATATTTATTATATGTAATATAGATACTTTTTTCCTCAAATCATTTTCCATTTGTGTGTGTGTGTGTGTACAAGTGTGTGTGCCAGTACTGGGGCTTGAGCCTGGACAAGGTCCTTCTGCTTTTTTTTTTCCTGCTAGAGCTCTACCATTCCTGGCTTTTGGTGGTTACTGGAAGGTAAGAGTCTCACAGATTATCCTGCCTATGCTGTCTTTGAACTTCAATCCTTGGATCTCATCCTCCTGTTCAGATAGGATTATAGGTGTGAGACATTGATCTCACTTACCTTTAATAGCAAGTTTGATTTCCAATTTGCTGGAGAATGGTATGGAAATGTTGACAGGGTACAAAAAAGTGTTTCTAATCTTCCCTCGATTCTTATAATTATATTCAGTGGGATATTAAATGCCTAAAATGGTTGTGTAAAAATGTTAATTTTAAATCAAATCCATTGTTCATGTCTTATTAAATATATGACTGTACAATGTAGTTTAGAAGATGAACTCAGTAAATTAAAAACAAAAAAGGGAGTTGAATTGGGTAATAATTATTGGATTCATTTTTGTGAATGAATTTGGGTACATTTTCTCAAACCTTGAAGTCAAGTCCTGTTACACTGTACAAGTAGGGTGACATTGCCACTAGCTAATGTTTCTAGTTCAAAAGAGAACACACAGGTTTCCCCTAACTAGAGTTTCAGTAATTGTTGAAATAACTTTAAGTATCCAATTCAGAAACACTGTTGCACTTTGCTACCTAAAATGGCTAAAGAAACAAGAATGGTTGGTAGAAGTTTTAGAAAGTGTGATATCTCCAACTCAAAGACATTTTGACCTGGATTTTCTTTTGCTGGGTGTAGTAGTACTTCCTTGCTATGTTATTATAGTGGAAGCTCTAGGCTTATGTGGTAAATGAAGAAATAACAAGACTTTCCCCCAAACATACATGTCTAGCTTCAAAATGTTTCATTTATGATTCTGGTTGTTTTAAGTGCTAAAGATTGCACTTAAATTCTTTGAAGTAATTTCTTATCTTCAGAATGGACTTTTAGCTGTGTTACAATTACATTGCTGTAGAGAAATTACCTTTTGAATAGCTGGTTTTTAAAATATTTGTAATTTTTCTTTTTTTACATAAAATAGAAGAAACCTTCTTGAGTCTTAGCTTAATTTTGAGCAAGGGAATGTAGAAGTTGATTTTGTCTGTTGTTGTAGGGTGTTAGATCATTTAAGATCAAAATATGTTGGTGTTGAGTGTTGAATGCTAAGGTACTCAACCAAGGAGTTGAAAGGGGGAAGAGTCTAAAATCTAGTAAAAAGAAACCTGGGAAACAGTGGCTCGTACCATTAATCCTTTCTAATCACCAGGGTGAGATCTGATAATCATAATTTGAAGGCAGTCTAAGCAGACAAGTCCTTGAGATTCTAATCCCCAATTAACCAGCAATTAGTCTGCATAAAACCAGAGGTGGAGCTGTGGCTCAGGTGTCCACTGTGTCTACTGTGAAAGAAAACTAAGCAAGAACATGAGGCCCTGATTTCAAGCTCCAGAATTCACACACACACACACACACACACACACACACACACACACACACACACTTATAGCAAAGAGGGAGGGTGCTAAAATAAAAACAGCAACAAATCAACAAAAAGGCATTGTTCACCATAAAGACTTTGTCTGGAATAAACCCTGGCAGTGGGACACCTTTGCTTTATCAGGCAGTTTATACACTTACTTTCATCTTTTGTTTGGGTGTCTTGCAGATGTGTCACCATGCCTTGGAGACTTTTACTCTATTTTCTTCTGCAAAACATCTCTATAACCCATCAAATGAACATTTAATATATTCATATATGAGTTATACACATGTGTATATATTAATTTCTTATATATCTTTTCTAAAACATATGTACATGTATACATGTACATTTACATATTATATAACATAATGTATATGCCACATACATAACTTATTATGTATGTGTATATGTACACCCACCCTTGTGTTTGGCATATATGCGTTATATAACATAATGTATATGCCACATACATAACTTATTATGTATGTGTATATGTACACCCACCCTGTGTTTGGTATATATGCGTGTGTGTGTGTGTATGTGTGTGTGTATAAGACATACTCAGATATGGCTCAGTTTTGGAGGCTGAAAAGCCAACAGCATGGGGCTGACTGTGACAAGGTCCCCAATTGGCTGACCAGATCCTGGCAGGAATGTATGTGTATAGATAGCACTTTTATTATTTGTAGTAGTAGTCAAGGTTACTACCTTGTTCAATGAGTAGCATTGTGAACATGTTACACATGTTTAATGTGTTTTTAAAAAGTTGAATGGAAGAGAGACATTGGAAACAATATCTGCTTCTGTTTTCAGTTAAATTCAAGTTTATTGTTCTTTGGCCTTGTGTGCATTTGAAATAAAGCTAAGTAAAAGAAGCCTCACTGAAGATCTCTCAACTCCCAATCATTATCTTTGGGGCCCCTGAAGACCTCTTGTTCTAGATTAAAAAGTTAGCTGGTGTGATCATTCTTTCTCTTTATTCTTCACCTTTGGCATTAATGTACCACCATATGGGTGAGTAGGAGGATGGTTAAAAGACAAAACCTGAGTGCTAGAATAGAAGACTTAATCATTAGCTGTATGAATACCATATACCTATTTTGAAAACCAAGAGTGCAGGTTCTCCTCTAGGAATGGCTCCTCCAAAATCTGACACCTGGCAAACATCAAGATAGCCCCTAGATTCCAATGCTGAGCTACCAAGCTCCGTATTTCCTTTCTGCCATCAACTCAGTTTGTGCCTTGTACTTCTTTCATTGTTCCTGGTATATCCTCCAGATTGGTTTCCCTGCTTCTTGATCTGGTATTTATCCAGGTCATCCACTCAATGACCAATGGAACAGCTTTCATAGTGTCCAAGTGTGCAGATGATCTAGCCACATTTCCAGCCTGGTCTCTGCCATTGCATAAGACATGAGTACTGCTCTTCCTTAAAGTTCTGTTGTAGATTCACACAGCTTTGGCATCACCATGGTTCCACAGTTTGGAGAGCTGTGTTCTACTTGTTCTCAGTATGTCTGTCCTTGAGAAGTTAGCCAGGGCTGCTCTGGTGTGGATAAAAAAATTCCCACTCACAATTTTAGTCCCCCCCCACCTCCCATTATCTTTTCTTTTTCTGTTGGGTTATTTGTCTCTCTCTCCCTGCCAGGCATCATCTTGTCATTCCAGGAGGTAAATGTTTTAAATGGCAAACTTGGATAAATGGGCAAAGTATTCAAGAAACAGATGTACAACTATCTTCAGCCCTTTTGAGGGCTGAAAGAATCAGTGACATCATACCCTGATTGCTTTTGACCAACCCATTGGGAAACAATGACAGATTGCAAGATCTTAGGCCCAGGAACCAGGTCTTCTTAGATTTTTGAACCTCCAGATTCTTAGGGAAATATCTGTCACCATGAAGGTGCCCAGTAAATATTTGTTTATTGAAGATGTGGCAAGAAGTCACAATGACTTATTCAGAAGTTAGAAGACTTTACAGTAGGGCTCTGTCTAGAACTTTATTTGAAAGTTGGAGTGCTGAACTTTACTATCTTCTATTGGGTCTTTCGTTGACTTAGTGATAAAGAGGCATTAAGTAGAAAGAAGAAATTTAGGTAGGCTTTTCTGATTGGAAGAAGAACAAAAATAGTTCATTGGTTCCAAAGTGTATATGTATGTATTCTTTCCTAAATCTCTCTTACTGAGCATTCTCCCACAAGGAGTTTCATTATATATGGAGAATGGTAATAAAACCATAGTACGCATTTTTTGATAGTAGTGCATCTAGGATATTTCTCTTTGGACTTGAAGGACCACGACAGACTAATACAACAACCAAGCAAAACCACAGACAGGCTAAAATGTTAACTAACTATGTGATTTTCTTTAATGCAGAGATAATTTTCTCTCTCTGAGAAGCTTTATAGTCAAAGGAGAGAACAAACAGATGGCAGTGATTTTCTTTCTCTCTTCTATAAAACAGTTTAGTCACTTTCAGAGAATAGAGTACAGAAAAAGTTTTAAAAAAAGAACAAGCATGTTCTTAGCCTTGACCACATGAGCTCCTGGGACCTGTTGTTGCTTAGCCCTATCCCTACCTGGGATCAGACAGGTTTCACAGAGCGGTGCTGTGGCTCTGGGATGCTCATGTCTAACCAGCCCACTCATTGCTTTTGTCTTTTATTTTGCATTGTTTGTTTGTTTACCTTTGCTTGACTGTAAGGAACAAAAAGAGAGAGACAACAGAGCAGCAGGCGAGTGTGGGACAGAAGGCTGCACAGTCTGGCAATGCTGTGTTCTTTCGTGAGAGCCTGCTTGCCATTTTGTAACAATGTGCGATTTATTTCCCCCAAATCTGTTTTCATCTTATGGGATTTCAAGTTTGAGTGCATATCTAAAGCCCAGAAAGCACAAAATAATGATCCTGCCTTTTGGTTTTTGAAAACTAGGGAGGCTTTCTGCTTCTAGTTAACTCTTTATGGCCCAAAGATACCTTTTTCCTGTTAAAAAACAGAAAGAGGAATGTGATTTGAACCCATGCCTAGGCAAGTAGTATTTTCAAACATTTACTTTAATTAAGTGATCTCTATTTTCTAAATATTCCAGCAAGCCTAGCTGATTAGTTATTTATATACACGAGAACTTTAAATACAACAGTAATTTTTGGTACAAAATAGTCATTAGCCTAAAGTTCTTTTTCTTTTCTTTTCTTTAAAAAAATTTAATTTTATTATAAAGGTGGCGATGGAGGGGTTACAGTTACATAAGTAAGGTACTGAGTACATTTCCTGTTGAACACTGTTACCCACTTCCTTGTTTTTCCCACTTTCTCCACCCCCCCTCCAGAATGTAAAGTTCATTTCCAACATAGTGCCCAGTGAGTGTCCCTGTCTGCTGTTGTATTGGTTCACCCTTTGTCCCACCATTTCTTGATTCCCCTTCCCTTCCACAAATCAGATAAACTTATATACAAGACAAAGGGTACCAAAATCAGAAACAGTGAAAGGGGAGGAGAAATAAAAATTGCTTTTCATGTTGTTTTAACTGGTGTTTGGAAGATTCAAGTGTGAAATTATATATATATATATATATATATATATATATATATATACACATATATATATGTATATATAACATTTGTTTTCTTCACTAGTATAGAACTCCTAAGTATAATATACTGGATTTTATTGCCTTCTTATTTTTTAGAGGTATTCTTAGCTACTCTAAAGTAGCAAACTGCAAACTTCCAATAACTTTAGTGCTCCACTAGTGAAGTTGTATCAGGACCACTGCTTGTTGGGTACTTATTTTTTATAGCTTTAGGTAATTGATATCCAAGATGTCAAGATGATGATAATGAAACTGTAACTTTTGTTTTTAATAGTATGCATTTTTTTTTAGTTTGTGATTTCTTGAACTCATTTGGCATTGTGTTGGTTGATTTAAGATTCAGTAATTCATGCCATGATTGTTTAATTTGCTAAAAAGCTCGCTATGACCAGAGAACAAATTGTTAGGAAATGGTCCAGTTTTAAGTTTGTGTGTGTATTAAGTAGAGTGTTTTGAGTTCATTCATCTCTTGCCAATGTTAGTTGTTGAGTAATCTTCATGCATTCATACTTACACCATCCTCAGAATCATGTGTTTCTGCCATTGCCATAAAAACTGACTCTGTTTTTTAAATGTAGGGCTTCATGCTTGGAATTCACCACTAAAAGCCTCACTTATATCTCTTGCAAGGAGAAGGGCCTGCCATGTGTGCTGCTGCCAAAAGTTTTTATAGTAATACTTTGTATCTAGGCTCTGGCTCTTACCATTAAATGTGCTTTTTATAGAGTACCAAGTTATAAATGTAGTGCAGCTACGGCATATTAATCTTACTGCAGAGATTTAATGAGGCAGTTGTTTTGCAATGGACACTGTTGGGAGCATAGAGCGACAGAGTTTTACTTTACCACTGAGCTGCAGAAATATTCCTTGCCTGGTAATAATTACAGCCACATGATCTCTTAAGTTTTTCTTTCTTTTGCCAGTGCTTTTCCATGCAAAAGTGGCTTGAAAGGAGGTCCATTTCTAGGCAGCGAAATGGATTGGAAATGGGGCTGTTTTCTCAGTAGTTTGACATTTTAGCTTTGATCAGGCCTGGCCTCCTTGTTGCAAGGAGAGAAATATGTAAGAAGCATTTCAAGAATACAGATAGTCTTTGCCAGCCCACTGAGATGGCTTTTAGATATTCATTACTTTTACTTGACTTTTATATAGGTTATAAAAAGTAAATGTGGTGAAACCTCATTTTTACATGGACAGAATAGAATTTCTGCTGGTTGGCCTTAAAGTGATCCCACACTTGAAATTAATTGAAGTCCATGGGTTTATTGCTTCCAACACATTTAAGCCAGTGCAATTTTTCATTTTCCCCAAAGTTGTAATTTTATTAAACCAAGTTAGAGCAATAACAATCCTTATGAAGAGGAGGATAGGAAGAAGGAAAGGACTACCTGCCAGAGAACATAATAAGGGGAAAATTGTGCCTCTTTTAAATTCCCATTTATAGGTACTGTTAACAAGATTGGAAACAGAATGCTGCCATTTATTGTAGTAATAATAACGGTGTCTCTATGCCAAAAATTCAACCTTTTATCCACATCAGAATGCTATAAATCCAGTGTTTCATCACATCCTCTTGAAAGGATGGACTGGAAAGTTGAACAGGTGAGATCATTTGGGGTGAATGTCACGTGTTAGTTCATCATCATATAGGACATAAACAAGAGAGAGTGGTGCCTGCAGCTATGCTGTGGTTTGTAGTTGGAACGTGGAGTGTATGGAATATTTTAACACACTGCCCCTTGAGTGGGTTTATAGCCAACCATGCAGTTGGAAGAACAATTGTCTTTCGTGTGGTGATGCTGGGGGCTGGGCAGCACTCACAGGCATGGACCTCGTCTTTATAACCCTTTAGGCTGGAGTCGGAGGTTTGAATGGCTAACAGAGTAATACAATTATTTTTTATGATTGGCTCTCAAAGGACTTTATAAAAACTCCATCAGTAAGGCCATGTGCAATTACTGAAGTGTAGCCACCTGTGGGAAAGAAATGGCTCACAAAGAAAGCTTTCGAGAATCTTCCTCCATCAATTGGTACCAGAAAGGAAGCCACTGAAGGACATAACACATCTTTTGAATGGAAAAGAAAGAATTACTCATGAAAGTGGAGGCTGGGAAAAAAACAACAACTCTCCTTACAAGGAGAGGGACTGAGATTCTAGTACTCATTACACTAAGGCATCATAGCCTATAATCGAACCCACCTCCCAGAGGGTCCCTGCTTAAGTGGTGACCTAAAAACAAATTCGCCAGTTGGCTGGAGCATGCATCCTAAAGTTGCAGCAGAAGTGAATAAGCTTGACTGACTTCAGTCCCTGAAGGTTTCCTTCTGTAAATGCAGAAGTGGAAGCAAAAACATTTTTATTAGTGTTAAAATGACCCCATTCTAATAACTAGGCATCGTGGCAGGAACATGGACTGCTGGGCTCCTTTTTGGGGCTTTTGAAGGACAAAAACATTGTGCATTCTTGTTTGGCACTTTTCATCTCAGGTTTGTGTAATGTGCTCATATTCCAGAATACCAAATTAGGGGACTTTTTAATCATATTTCTGTATGTGCTACTTAAAATATTCGGAAAAATCTTCTTATTTAAAAACAAACAGGTTCTGCAAACTTGATGTGTAGCATTTAAATAATCATATTAAAATTCAGACCTACCACCCACATTTCCCTGAGTACTGTCAGCTTTTTGAGCAACTGGAAACCCATGCTAAACAACTAAGAATATTCAGTGTGTGCAAGATGCTTCTTGGCAAGGATTTAGTGGTGAGGGGTAAGGGTCACTTTGCTGTGGTTGGGACAGTTATTTATTTTCCAGAATAGTTCTCTAGTTTGGCAGTGTTTTACTACTTGGCTTTAGTTTGTGGTAGTTCTTTAGACCATGACCCATTTGTTGCGTCTGTAGCTCTAGACGAAACACTTGAATGCAGGAAACTCAAATGTGATGGATCACCCAGTATCAGTCTTGGGAAATGTAGGCATGTAGATGCTCTTTAATTTGGGTTAACTACTCTGTTCCTATTGGCAAAAAAAAAAAAAAAAAAGAAGAAGATTAAGCCATTCTCTCTTCTTTCCCTTCCTGCTATCACTAAATAAGTTTTACTAAGCACTCACCTGGAGAAAGTACTGTGCTGGGCAAAGTATAAGACAATGAAAAGGATTCTATGATTACTCCCCCAAGAATGAGTAATCTTAAACCTCACTATCATGAAATGGACACAGGGCAATGCATTGAGCTAATAATTTTCCAGATGGCAAGTAGACCCAAATTACCAATTTAGTTAAATACTATGTTCTTTAAAACACACAAAACAACAAACAAAACGACTTGCTCTTTGAGATGGGAATTCTTTTGTGAGTCTAGGAGATTCTCCTAAAGTTGATTTTTGGCATATGTGAATCATTGGAAGGGGGGGTTAATATAGGTAAGCCTACTACAGATGTGAGGGAAGATTCTGGAATAACTCACAGAAAGGTGCATAGTAACTTGTAGAAGAGTTCCTAGGAACGTGCTGCATGCAAATGCAGGGAAACATTCTTAGCCAGTGGGATGGTAACACTTAGTGAGTTTTCTAAGAAATACTTGGCCAGTTTTGATTACATGGACTCTTGGCTGTAACATTCCAAATATTTGATGAAACATTTGAAATATTAAATGGTTTATATTTAAATCATGCTATGGATTGCAGTCATATTAAAATGATTATTATAGTCATGTTGAAATATGACTATAGAGAGTACATTGCATATTTCTTAGGCATCTTGCTACAACTCTTGTAACTTTTGTTGATTGACCAAGATCTATCTGTTTGGATTTGAGCCATCACTTATTTCTAAATTTGGAGGACGTTTTGTTATTAGAAATCAGCATCCCATAAATTAAGCTGCTGATTTCCTCTAAGGAGGCACATTTATTCTCTTGCTCTTTCTCCCTCCCCTCCCTTAACCTGCCCTTTCAGAGAAGCAAAGGCACCAAGATTTTAGGAACTACTTCACTAGTTTTCGATCTCTCTCTCTCTCTCTCTCACACACACACACACACATACACACACACACACACACACCTGTCTCCATCTCTCTCTCTTATACACACACACATGCATACATATACACACAGACACACAGACATACTCATGACATTTGGCAGTTCAGGGATTAAACCAGGCATACTTCTTTGAAGTGATGCAAAGGACAGTATAAATAATCACAAATAAAGTAAATGCATGGTATGTGCTTTATTCTTTTACTTTCCCTGCTGTTTGTATAGCAACATTCTTAGGGTTAAAATGGAAATATTTTATTTTTCACAGAATTTCGTTTTTCAATATCGATAATGCCAGTTCAAGTTGTTGTAATTACTATTGTAATTGCTGTTCATTTACTTTTTTTCACCTTAAAAATACTTTTGTAAGCAATACTTGCAAAACTGTTTGGTGTAAGTGAACTGAACACCTCAGGGGGGGAAAGGGTAAGGGGGAGGGAGAGGGGGGTATGAGGGACAAGGTAACAAACAGTACAAGAAATGTATCCAATGCCTAACGTATGAAACTGTAACCTCTGTGTACATCAGTTTGATAATAAAAATTAAAAAAAATACTTTTGTAAAGAAACAAAAGAATAGTTATATCCTTACACGTGAGCTTGTGTTTGTAAGTATTTTACTGTGTGGTAGAGCTTGTTTTGCTATTGCTGTCTAACAAATAATGGAGTAACTATGTGTTTTGAGCATTTTAGAAGTACAGGTCAATTTCATGCCTATGGTAATTAGCTTAGTTTATTCTAGACTTATGTGTAATTCTGGTAATTTTCCATCAAAGAGTATATTTAGCAGAAAGGGGGTTCAGTCTTGGGCACAGTGCTTTCTTCTTTGTTTTCTTTGCATTGGAGGGCATTTAATTTAAAAAGTGGTTTATCTCTCCCTGTTGTTTTTTTTTTTTTTTGGGCGGGGGGAAGTCCTTAAAGGCTATGAAAAATGACAAAGTTAACCTTGTGGGGAAGAGCAGTGATTTATTTGAAAGGAGAGATAGGAGAAAAGGCTGCATGGTGGGGAGAAAGGATGAACTCCTTTACAAACTGACAATTTTAGGGAAGGCTTCCTTTTGATGTTTCTATAATAAAATCTACACTGAAGCCTTCTTTCTACTGCTGCTTCAGGGAAAATGATGTTGCTGTTTTCAGTAGCAAGAAGATTAAGTGTTTCTTTAAAAGAACCTGTCTTTAAACCCCATACTTATAGTCTTGATTTTTCCTTCAGACCCCAACTGTAAACTTGAAGATAAGACTGAAGATGGAGAGGCAGTAGATTGTAAGAAGAGGCCGGAAGACGGGGAGGAATTGGAAGACGAAACGGTGCACAGCTGTGATAGCTGCCTCCAGGTGTTCGAATCACTGAGTGAGATCACAGAACACAAGATTAATCAATGTCAGCTGGCAGGTAAACAATACTTAGCACTTTTTGTCTTCTCAGACTGTTCTAGTTCTGATTTTTTTACTTTATACCTTTATGGTTTTTTCCCCCCATCCTTCTTCAATTATTTCACTCCAAACTTGAAATCCTAGATAGGTCTAGCGGTGTGTGTATAAGAATTCCCAAGGGATTGCTTTGGAGTGACTTCAGTGTTATAGGCCTTCTTAGAGTTTGAATTGAACTAGATTTTAATAGATAATGGATGTCTTCCTTCCTTCCTTCTATGCTTCCTTCCTTCCTTCCTTCCTTCCTTCCTTCCTTCCTTCCTTCCTTCCTTCTATGCTTCCTTCCTTCCTTCCTGCCTGCCTTCCTGCCTTCTTGCCTTCTTCCCTCCTTCCTTCCCTTCCCTTTCCTTCCCATTCTTCTTTCCCTCCCTTCCTCCTCCTCTCTCTATTTCTCTTTCTTTCTGCAATACAAGTGTATAATATAAGATTAGATGACTATAATAAAGCAAAAATCAGTTTGAATACTTTTCCAAAGAAATTTAGCATGTATATATTTTAGCTTAAATATTGTTTTATCAATGCAACTTTCTCTGACCTTTCTCTACCTGAGTTACATACCCATTTTGTGGGACACAATGTCAAATGACACGTAGTCTGTTGTTGTTGCTGCTGGGGATGGAACCCCATGCCTGTGCATCCCACCAATGAGCCATGTCCCAGGCCCTGGTACTTATTCTTCAATCCACAGTTCTCAGTGTCCCTTCAACTAGAGCTGTAAGGCTGGAACAGTGTGTTCATCATCAGTTTGTCTGAGCCTAGCCTTGCACTGAGTACTCACTATAGCTGGCAGGCAAATGTGCTTTCCAGTTCAACAGAACTGTCACATTTAAAAATCACATTGAAGCTGTGCATGTTTGATGTGATGGTTAAGTAGGACTGAGGTTTGGTTTATCAAAATAGAGTCACATACTGATGATTCTGCATCCATGAATTTAGCCACCTGTGATTTGTATCAAATAGGTACACAGACTTACATAGCATTTATAGTTGTAGTGCTCATAACTAACAGAAATAACAGTGTCCAGGAGGTTGTACATAAGTTAAAGTAAGTATTGTATCATTCTATAGATGGCATTTAAGCATTTTGAAGTTTGGTGTAGGTCTGGGTCCTAGAACTGTTCCACCATGTGTTTCCTCATTAAGGAAATCCAACAAGAGTGCATTATATGGGTTGGGCTGGGCCTATTGGATAGACAGCCTGTTTGACTATGTCATGATTTGCTTACCATTCATGTCATTATTTTCTTACAATTTGATACTGACTTTGTTTTTGTTTGTGTATGTATGTTTCTCTCCTTGTCTCTTACTTTTCTAGCACAAATCTTTCTTCAATTGAACATGTATGGGAAGTATGTTTACTGGAGGGTGCTTCTCCAACTGTTCTCAACATAATATTTATACTTTTTTGAAATTTTGGTGGGTGTTCTATTTCAATAAAGTTTCCCGAACTGAATATTGTGGAAATGTTGGATTAAATCCAATATTTAATAGGCTTATTAAAGGACATTGTGACACTTCAAGAAAGGATTGCAGAGAGCACATTTATTAGACCATAGACTCTTTTGGAACATTCATCTGGTTTGGCAAGCTGGTGCATATGTGTTGTTTCAGTTATCTGGGAGGCAGAGATTGTGACGGTCTTAGTTGTGGCCTCTCTGGGGATATAAGATTCTGTCTGAAAAAATAATTAAAGCAAAAAGGACTGGGAGTAGTAGAACACTTGCCTAGTAAATGTGATGCCCTGAATTTAGACCACAATATCAATGACCAGGTGAGGAGAAGAAGTAAACAGAAAACTCACCATTTTTTGCAGGAATATATATTGGACATCTTATTTACTTTCTTATAGATTTTAATTTGACTATTTGGGTAACCTAGTTTTTGAAACTTTCACTTAACTTTTTATTTATCCATTGTAACTCTACAATTTGTTATTTATTAGTTTCTATATTATAATTCCCACCTTAAAAATTATGAAAACAGCATAAGAAATTCTCATACCATTTACCTAATTTGTCAGTTGCTTACATTCATTTACCTTATTAGCCATGTAATTAATTTTCTTTCTTTTTGTCTGCCTTCCTTTCGTTGTCGTTGTTTTTGTTTTTAACCCTTTCTTTCTTAATCATTGAAAAGAAGATTCAAGCTGTATTCCCCTGTAGCTATCCTCCATGCATTTCCTAGGAACAAATACATTTTTCTACATGACCATAGCATATTTACCAAAATCAAGAAAGTTAACACAATATCAATAGATATTATCAACTCCAAAATCCATGTTTAAATTTTAACTTCATCATTTGTTCCAATAATGTTCTGTAGGTATATACATATTTTTAAAATCTCATCTAGGATTTAAGATCATGCATTACATTTAATTGTTATGTTTATTTTGCTTTCTTTTGTTTGGAATGGTATATCATCCTTTCACTGCCTTTCTTGACCAATTCATTCTGAAAGTACATGCTATTTACTTCATAAAGCATATATCAGTTTGGGTTTGTCATATTTCTTCATGGTTAGCCTCAGGTTGTGCACTTGCAAATGGCATCAAATTGATGTTCATCCCCTTTTAGTACATCCAAAGTACTTGGAGTTCATTGGTTCTAGTGCTGGTGATACTAGCATTGAATACTTGTTTGAAGTGGGTATCAAGTCACGTTGCCATTTTCCCTTTGTGTATAATAAGCAGATGCTGCATGGGAAGATACATTGATCCTGTGTAAAGATCTCCAGCTTCATGAAACTTTTACCTAAATGTTTTTGTATTTATTCATTGTAACTATAAAACTTGTTATTTATTAGTTTCTATAGGTTCATATTTTCACTTGTTTATATTATCATGGGCTTTTTGATTTTTATTTTATTTGGTAAATCATAATTTATTACAGGTTGCTTGCTTCTATCTTTCTATGTATGTATGTATGTATGTATGTATACATGTATGTATCTGTCTGTCTGTCTATCTATCCATCTATCTAAATCTATCTTTGCCCATCCACCTTGTCTGTTTATCCATCTCCCTCATCTCATCTCATCTCTTCCTCTTAAAGCATTTTGCCATGGTAAGGAACCCAACTACTGAGTAGTGTTTACTATCATTTGTAATTAATAATTCTATAGCTTTAATGCAATAGTTAGATACTATAGCTGTTCAGTTTAACTCATTTTGGCAGCATGTATGCACTCATGTGATGCATTCCTTGTAAGATGTAGATATTTTCTTGCATCCAAGAAGTTTTCATGTGCCTTTTCTGATTAACAATGTTCTACCAAATACAACCAGTTTTCAAGTTCTCTAAGTATAAATTTGTCTTGCCTATACTCTACTCTTGTCAGTGTGTCCATATTCTTTGGCTTGGCATGCCAGTAAAATTTGTTTGTGTGTTATTTTATCTAAGGAGTATGTTAATGTGTAGTGGTTGTCATATGGAAGTGCTATCGTATAAATGCGCTATAATTTCCTTTCTGTTCTCTTTTACTTGGGGGGGGTAGCATTTTGATTATTCTTAGCTATAATGAATTAAGTTGTAGTGGGCCTTCTAATGTATGCGATTTCTTTTTCTTTTTTTTTTGTTTTTTGCCAGTTCTGGGCCTTGGACTCAGGGCCTGAGCACTGTCCCTGGCTTCTTTGTGCTCAAGGCTAGCACTCTGTCACTTGAGCCACATCACCCCTTCTGGCTGTTTTCTATATACGTGGTGCTGGGGAATTGAACCCAGGGTTTCATGTATATGAGGCAAGCACTGTTCCCACTAGGCCATACTCCCAGCCCCTGTGATTTCTTTTAGACATATGTTTTAATCCTTTTAGGTTACTAACTAGGAATAGAAATGTTGGGATGGTATAGGGGTAGAGTATGTTTCCTGTTTCCAGCTGAAAATCTTAACCAACGTGACCATGGGTTGTTTTTTGTTTATGTGTGTATGCATGCATGTATGTATGTATGCGTGTATGTATGTTCATGCATATATATATGTGGTTCTGAGGATGGAATCCAGCTTACATTCATGCTAAGAGCTCTACTACTGAGCTACAACTCCCATCCCTAAGATTACTATTTTTTAATTTGGCAGAATTCAGCACTTCGTGCCTACTAAGTAGCTGCTTTATCTTTCAAGTCATACCCCAATTCCTTTTGCCTTTCTTTCCTTCCTTTCTTCCTTCCTTCCTTCCCTCCCTCCTCCCTCCCTCCCTCCTTCCCTCCCTCCCTCCCTCCCTCCTACCTCCCTCCCTCCCTCTCCCTCTTCCCTCCCTCTCTCTCTCTTTCTTTCTTTCTTTTTTTCTGGTAGGTCTTTCGGCGTTTGTGCTGGTCTATCTTGGACCACTCTATTACCTCTGCCTTCTGTATGGCTGAGGATTTCAGGTATGCACAATCATGTCTGGCTCCAAGGTTGCTTAACATTTCAAACAATTAAACAAACACCTAACTGATTCAAATTCCACTTGTGAGTGGGACCGCCTTACATGTTATCTTTCATGTCCAGCCTGTGAAAATCTTTATATTCCTGTGAAGGAGAATTAGAAGCAAATATTCCTGTCTTATACAACTTTAGTATCTGTGCAGAACAGGCTGGATTTTTTGCACACTATGAAGATAATATTTATGGGTTAAATATTGTTTTTCTCTAAAAAGAACTATAATAAATACTTGCATTATTTCATTCTTATACTTTCTAATAACCTGTGCTACATGGTCTGTGCTCACATACCATATGTTAACCAAAGGCAGAAAACCAAAGAAGAATTGGCAACTGATTGAACGATATAGTAGAAGAGAGTCCATCTATAGGTCCATGAACTCCTGCTTATGTCTGGATGATATGGGGGCTTGAAGGGTGGCAGATTCAGGAGGCAAAAGGAAATGAAAAGTAAAAAGGGGAGAAGCAAAAAGAATTGTTCACATTTATAGAAGGTGTCAAAGTTGAAATTTGAGTTGGCTGCAAGGAGCCCTCCAGTCTGATCTGTAAAAGATTAAAGACCCTTGAAAACATTTTAAT
This sequence comes from Perognathus longimembris pacificus, assembly GCF_023159225.1. Lineage (NCBI taxonomy): Eukaryota > Metazoa > Chordata > Mammalia > Rodentia > Heteromyidae > Perognathus > Perognathus longimembris. The sequence continues at coordinate 21,914,342 of NC_063175.1, read as the reverse complement.
TAAAAGAGTAATGCGATGCCTTTCTCTTCTTTGGATCAATTATTTTAGTGGGATTCAGAGGGATCTTGACCCCAGGCCTCTCTTCCTCCTGCTTTAGTGAACTTTTCTTGGTGTTGCTTTTACTTCCCTCTTGCTGACTTGACTGAGGGTCTAATATAGCAAAGGAGGTTATTGCTGGTTTGTTGCACTTCTTGGGTTTCCTACTATTTATCTACCATTGTTGTTCCCTCCTTCCCTCCCTCCCTCCCTCCCTCCCTCCTTTCCTCCCTTTTTCCCTTCCTTCCTTCCTTCCTTCCTTCCTTCCTTCCTTCCTTCCTTCCTTCCTTCCTTCCTTCCCTCTTTCCTCCCTTCTCTTCTTTCCTTTCTGTTTTTTCATGCAGCCCTACTCATATCATTGCTCTGTTTCTTAATTTCCTTGTCCTTAATTTCCTTGACTCCTTCATTTCTTCCTGTGTTCTCCATAGACTGTTAGGGCTTTGTCAGTCTTTTATTTGTCTTTGTTCCTGTGAATGCCTTTCTCCTAATACTGTAGCCTTTACTTAGTTGCTTGACCCTACCCTGAAATTGGAAGACATTCTGATGAATACTTAGTATGAAAGAAGAGGAAATTCTGAGTAGTATACTAGAGATTAATTATAGAGGAGAATCAGAGGAGAAAGAAGCTTTATAAGGGATTGATTTACAAAGTAACAGAAAGCAGGTATTCCCTCCTCTGAGGCCTGTGGGGGTTGCTCAGGGTGGTTCTGCTGAGAGAGCCAGAGAAACTCTTGTTTTTCTGAGCTGCAGGTTTTCTTTGTAACTTCAGCTCCATTTCTTCCATGACTGTCACCCCAGGAGGATGCACATTCCTTGAAGAGTGTGCCTCAGAGAAAGCGATTCGCTTCATACCAGAAAGCTTGAAATCCTATTATGGCCTTGCCAAATGAACCTAGACAATATCAGGCTTTTGAACATAAAGGTCAAAGGTGAAACAAAATGATCAATTCAAGTCCGAGATTTGAAAGTCAGTTTAATAATTGACAGACACTACACCTGGTCAGATCATGAGTTGCTAACAGTGTGGACTAGTCTCATAGAAGTGAATGCAGAAAGGGATGTAGGGAGCAAAGGGGTCATGTGCACAGCTCATGGAGTCTGTCTCCAAGGGATATTTTAAAATGTGGATACCACTCTGGACAAGCATCCTTGATCTACAATAGGACCAGATAGGCCGAAAGATGGCAAGAGACAAGGTGACACTCATGTGCATGAGTTCTCTCTTCTTTGTTCATGATACAGTTTTCCTCTCGGCTACAATCCAGCATGTGTAAGTAAATTAGGCAACCTCCCTGCTTGAAAGAAGAAGGGGAAAGGTGAAGAAGAAAAACTAAATCCCACTCTTCAATTGTAGCCATAGATGGAAACCACCTGCCTGGCTGCAGCCTTGCTGTCTTTTCCTGGAGGCTGCAAAGGGAGGGGAATTGACACTCTAGTGCTGCTGGGACTCTCTGATGCAGAAGACAGATTATCAAAATATATATTTAAAGAAGGAAAAGCACAGAGAACCTCTCATTTTACTAATCCACCAGCCCTATCATTTCTTGCCTGTTCTCTCTGGGGGTGGGGAAGGCTGCAAGCCAAAGGGGTCTCATCACACTTCTCAACAAAGATTTAATAGCAGGGTGCTATGGGGAAGGCTGAGATTATGGAGACTTTATTATGCTTACAAAACTGAGTAAGAACTAGCATTGTAAATCGTCAAAACTAAGCTATACTTAACCGGATAAATGTGTAAAGTGTATCTGTAATGCAGCATGCTTGTTGTTCTGAGTCATTTTTCTCTTCTCTCCTGCTAATTTGCAAACTTGAGTTGTCTATTAAGTGTTCTTTCACATCATTAATGTGAATTGCTTGGGTCTGAATGCAGAAAAGGCAAAGTAGTTCCGCTATTAGTTCTTAACCCACTGCCTGCCACGTGATTGGTAGTGGAGGAATGTGGCAAGAAGTCTGATATAGTTTGGGGGGCACATGTTTGTAGATTAGATTTAGAAAGCCCTAACTACATCTGTATCTTCTTTACGGAATATTTCTGAATAGGTTAATATTTTTGAAGGAAGTAAGCTGAATGTACGAGTGGGTATTGTATAAAGTACTATGTTCACCTCCTTTCAAAAGTTAGGAGACTTCCTGGACTTCACACATTTTTTGGTGAACTGATAACTTTCTGTACATCTTGAATATTATGATCATTCATATGTTTTCAAAGACGTTTTAAAGAGTGAAAGTGATTTGCCTATGTTAATGGTTGTGGCAGTTTCAAGATTAGCTGCTTTGCCCACACAGTGAAGTCCACGGATAGGTCTATTGGCCAGAGGAATAAGGAAGATGAATGTTTTATGGGATGAAGCCCTGTTCATATAGAAGTGTATTGAAACTTCTTTTAACAGAAAAGTTTCAAAAATTATGTTTAAGTATTTGTGCATAGGAATTTCAATTTACCATGTCAGTGTATGAGTATAGTGCATATTGATCCATATCACCCCTTCCATCATTCTCTCCCAATACCATCTGTCCTCTCAAGTTACTTGGTTCTATTTTCACACATATACATTGACTACTTTGATTCATTCAGCCCATAATTCCTCACTGCATTTGTCTACCCCTTCTCCTTGGCTTCCCCCCACTCCTGTGCAGCTCCAGTGTCCTGGTATTCATTTTGTTAACCTTTGTGTTAGTTACTGGAAGGAGTTACATCGTTGCAATCTTCCTCAGTGCATGCCATATTTGTAGTCAGTTTTTGAAAACTGCTTTACATTGGTGTTTTGCTATTTTCTTTATCTAATCTGTCGAGATAAATTCCATTAAATACAAGTGGCATTTAAAATATTTCAGTCTATATTAATTACCCTTAAGGTACCATATTATTTTGCATATTTCTGTATTAATTTCTGTGCTAATTCATTATTCATACTTTTATTAATAATTTATCTATTATCAATTTTGATATTAATTAGGTTGAAAGAATCTTAAGTTTCATATTCCATTCTATTTCTTCATTTTGATGAATTTCTTTTTGTGCCTGATAGAAAATACTTCTGGCTTTAGCTTACTTCACTTCCACATCTCCTGAAGCCCCTCAAATTCACTTTTCTCTTTATAGATTCCAATCCTTAGCAACTTCTCCAATGGCTTCCTAGTTTTTGCAAAAAGAAAAACAACAAATTTATTATGTACATGCATTTGTATTAATATGTTGTTATGTATTTATATATGGTTATGTATTTATATCTTTCATAGATATATACATCCTGTAGCATTCATAAAGATACAAGTTGTGAAATCAGTGCTTAAGGTAATTTTGTTATTTTGGGGTTCTGGTTTATATAATTTTGTGAATTCGTTTTAATGAACATTGGAATAGAAAAAGATATGTAACAAAACGAGCAGAGAGAGACCATATGTGAGTATATTTGTCTATGAAGCCCATTGTTATCAATGCTGGCTATGGAGCTCATGTTTCAGATAAGTTTCCTGATAATCTCAGGTTTGTTTGGCCAGTTTCTGGTTTGTTGATTAGACTTAACAGCACCCTTCCCCCATTCATACAGTGATTGACAAAAAGGGCTTCTTACCAAACTGAAAGGTTATTGGATTTGCCATTTTCTTCTGTATTACCTGTGCTTGACTATTAGTTTCTGCTACTTTTCTTGCTGAAAACTTTTAAGGTCAATTGTCAAAAGTTGAGGATTCTGTGTGAATAATATTAGTGACAATTAAGTAGGATGATCTATAAGACCTAAATATTTAGCTGGACATCGCAGCCTCTACTGTGAGGAGATGGGTTCCAAAGGATTAACAAAAGAGGCCACCATGGTCTGGAGGCCCATTTACCTACCCCATTTTCAGTAGAGTCTGATTTGTATTTGGTTGGCTATAATTAGTTTCTCTTCTGACTGGTTGTTAAATATTCAGAATATCCTTTCCATCCTTAAATAATGTCCCCTGTGTTTTATAAATCACTTCTTGTCTGCCACTTATTTCATGATGGGAAAAACAACTCACCACATCTCTGCTGCTCTCCATTTTAGAGAGTGGTTGGGCTGAGTGTGTCATTATCTTCACCTGTCAGGAGTAGGACTAAGTTTTGCTATGCATTTGTCAAAGAAAGAATAATCACCCATAATCGGTTTTACATTCTAAGCTGTCAGCTGAGTGAATGAACTCCTTTTCCCAATTTTGGAGAAAGGGTCAGTTCAACTTTTACCTGCTATAAGAGCTTTATTATTTCCACATTCATTTTCCTGTGGAAGAATTGTAGATTATTAGTACTTTGTCTGCCATTCACATTTTGATATGTTTATGCAATTGTCTCCTACACTATAGATTTAAAATATAACTTGGTGCATTCCTTTCTGAAAGTGCTTCGAATGCCATTGTTGAATGATGTTTTCTCACTTTGAATGATGGTTTATTGTATTTATTAATTGATTGCAATTAAATAGTTTAAAGGTTGAAAGGATAACTTCTGAATCTGGACACAGCTATTGAGTATAAGTGGAAAGTTCCTAAACAATAAAATCTCCATAAATAGAAATTGAATGGTACATTCTCTCTTGCTTTCTCTCCCCCCCCCCCATCTTTGAAACAAAAATCTATCTGGAGACTATCCTTTATTAATTAAAACTCTATCTACAAATGATATCCTTTTGATTAGAGTTTTTAAAATTTAGTATCTAAAAAGGATTACAATTCAAAAAGAAAATTATTACCTGTATACAAGAGAATGTTCCCTTTGGATGTCTGAAAAACCACAGAGGTTTTCAAGAAATGGTTTTGCATTGATAATGAACATATAATTCTGTGGTTTCAGGATGCATTTGCCAAAAATTATGAATAAAATGTCAAGAACCTAAGCCATAGGAGACTATCTTCAAGAATTTCTACCGTGTCATTTACGGTCATTGATGAGAATTAAGGCTGTCAGTTTGTCCCTGGGGAGAAGTGTAAGAATTATAAATGCAGAGCTGTGTTGGGGAGACAGAAACAGTAGGAATGATGAATCCTCACCAATTTCTGGGCCCCAAGCAGCCATTCAGCCTACCTTGGCAAGTAGGTTGATGCATAGATATTTGCATAAAGTTGTGTGCACATGACTTTTTGACACTTAGCCTATCCTCAAATGGAGATTCAACCTGATAAAAGTTAAGATGCTGATTAAAAACTGTATTTTTGCTTAGCACTGAAGATGCTTTTGACTAGTATGCATTTCCTTTTTGAGACTGGGCTGCTAAAGAATCTGTGGAAAGGATCCTTCACCTCCTCTCTTTGTGTTAAAGTCTATGGCTGGGGATCGTGTCTTTTGGGAAAGGCAGCAATGTCACAGAGATCCATGACCTCTTAATAGGTCTTGGGAGGGGAAGGTAGGAATTTCTACTGTGTGCCTCCGGGCTTACTTCCTTTAAACTTCAAGGGAAGAGACTAGAACTCTCTACTTCTCCTTTCCCTGGGCTATACCTTCAGGGGAAATTGATCGATTAGAGGTGATTATTCCACAAACTCTGAACCCTTTCCCTCTCTTTGTTCCAACTGGAGCTTCTCAAAGTTTAAAGGGATTAAGTCTCCGGGGTGAAGGGTAGGATGAATGTAAGTAGATTATTGGGTGGAACTCTTTGAACACACATTAAAAGTACTAAAAAAATATACTTGGAACAGAAGGGAATATTGAAAGCTAAAGGGTAGAGAAACATTTGTTTCAATATAATTACAATGTCATTATGTGGAATATTTTTGGGCAAATGATTAGCTGTTAAAATGTAGAATCAAAGTAATAGTTCAAACCAAGAATATAACAGGTTTAGTGCAACAATGGGCAAATGTGCAAAATCAGGATAGACAGTATGGCCCTACTAGGACTGAAGATGAATGATTGTGTTTACCTATGTTCTCTTCTTCTAAGCTCAGCATGATTATACTAAATGATGACTTTCATTGTTTTCTGACTTCTTTGTTTAACAACGGCAGCAAAATGATAGGTGTGTGTGCATATATATGTATACATATATACACATATGTGATATGTTTGTATTATAGGAAAATATTTGGATTATATTTGTTGCCATATCAATTTTTCCCTTAAAAATATTTAGTTCTGGGCTGGGGATATAGCCTAGTGGCAAGAGTGCCTGCCTCGGATACACGAGGCCCTAGGTTCGATTCCCCAGCACCACATATACAGAAAACGGCTAGAAGCGGCGCTGTGACTCAAGTGGCAGAGTGCTAGCCTTGAGCGGGAAAAAGCCAGGGACAGTGCTCAGGCCCTGAGTCCAAGGCCCAGGACTGGCCAAAAAAAAAAAAAATTTAGTTCTTAAAATCTTTCTCTGCATAGAGGTATGTTAGCTCCTTCTGGTGATTAGATAAAGATGTAGAGAAGGAAGGGTGGAGTTCTAGACTTCTAGAACTTCAGTCCTTAAATGTATAATAACAGTTGGTTGCAGATAGTAGGCAAACCCAAGGATATATTCCAGTCAGTCTGGAGAAATGTCCATATCCATGTGAGTTTCTAGTGTGTGTAATGGAGATGTGTTCATCTTACATGGTTTTCTTAGAGTATGCCTTGTTGAAGCCCACAGGGCTTTTAGCCTTCAGAGGTGGAAGATACTGGGCAGAGGGTACATACACACATTTCTGAAGAACTAAGATGCAATTAGAAAATCGGAAAGTAAAACAGCTCCCACCTTGCCTGTCTCTATCATTCTTGCAAAGTAGATTTTTTTAATACAAAAGTGGTCATTGTTAAAATGATTAAAAAGAAATATACTTTCAGAAAAGTCAGTTCTACATTCACATACTAAGATATGCGTGTTTGGGGTTATATCAACAAAACATTTTCCCATTTAATTTATGAATTATTTAAAGTGTATAATTTTATTACTTAGATTGCCTTTAAACCTAACTTTTTATAGCGTAATTCATAAAAATGTTCCCCATAATAATTAAATTACAAGGTTGATAGTCTCTTGAGAATGCTTTGCAGTCATTTTGAAATCTGTCAAGTCTGCCATATAATTATTTCTTATACTTGATTCTGTTTTTTTAATACAAAGTATTTGCTTTTTACTAACGTTGTATATTCGTTATCAGAAAGTCATCTTGCAGCTGAGTGAGCTGTCCTAGTTTTAATTAAGTTACTCTATATTTAATCATGCCTTCTCTGTGAGTAGATATTCAAGTTGGTTTTTGTTTGTTTCTTTTTTGTTCTGAATATCCACTACCCCCACCCCACTCTAGTGCACCAGTATGCCCTCACACACCATCTTGTGCTCTTTTCCTTTCCTAAGGCTCTATTTTAGGGCATAAACCTCACTTCATTAAGTTCTTCCCTTTTGTTTTTCTCTCTGTATTGGAGTAATGCTTAGAAATCCTCTAAATTCAAGCATTTCTTCATTTGGCTCATGGATACCTAAGTAGAGTTTCCTCTAGAGTTGTTGATACTGTCTTGTCATTTTTCCTGAAGTGATGAGTATCAACGGCATAGAAGAGTATATCACCCACCCCTTCCTTCCATTCTACTTACTCACTTCCTCAAGCAAACAGCATGAAACTCTATGCTTAGCAAAAATGCAAAAAACCCCACTCTGCCCCTCCCCTCTCCTTCCCTCCCCTTCCCTCCCCTTCCCTCTCCTCCCCTCCTCTCCCCTCTCCTCCCTTCCCTCCCTTCCCTTCCCCTCCCCTCCCTTCCCCTTCCCCCCTTCTTTTCTCTTCTAGTCATTCCCCTCCTTTCCTCCCCCTCCCTCTCTTCTGTCCCTTCCCCCTTCCTTCCCTCTCCTCTCTCCTGACTCTCCCTTTCCTCCTTCCCCTTTTCTTCCCTCCTCCTCCCCTCCCTCCTCCTCCTCCTCCTCCTCCTCCTCCTCCTCCTCCTCCTCCTCCTCCTCCTCCTCCTCCTCCCTCCTCCTCCTCCTCCTCCTCCTCCTCCTCCTCCTCCTCCTCCTCCTCCTCCTCCTCCTCCTCCTCCTCCTCCCTTTCTTTTTTCCTTCTCCTCCTCTTTCTCCTCCTCCTCCCTTTCTTTTCTCCTTCTCTTCCTCATCTGCTTCTTCCTCTTCCTCCTCCTCCTCCTCCTCCTTCTTCATCTCTCTCACACACAAACACTCACAAGGACACACACACACACACACACACACACACACACGCACACACACACAAATTACCATTTAAATGCGAAGGCTTGGTATCAGGCCCCTAGTAGGTAGGGTTGCTTTAGGGAGCAGCAAGATATATAAGCAAGACTTATTAGGACTAGGTAGTGTTTTTGTCTTTTAAGGTGGAGAATTTTGCCTTAGAAAGCCTAATTTCTCATTGAAATTAAGCAAATAAGTTACTAAGAAAGGTTATTTACTCTCACAGGATTTGAGCAATGTATTGTTTTCTTTTAAAACCACTAATGTCCATCTCTATGAGAAACCTTATTATTAAAGACCAATTAGTTATGTACACCCAGTGTTGTCCCATTCCTCCCTCCAAACCCCTGGAAAAAAAAAAAAGAAATTAGCAGGCAGTTTTAATTTTACTGTTCATTGCTTGGAATCTGTGACCATCTTGTGAGTCCTAACAGGCCGCTTTAATGGCTGATTTTCAGAATTGCAGTTTCCCATCATCTCCCTTAGTATTATTTTCATTAAAAATTCCATTAGCTTAAAAATCAATGTAATCATTCAGTAGTAATTAATTCTTACCAATCTTCCAAAGGAGAAATGAATTAGTGAAACTTCAAAATGTTAAAACTAGTAAAAAAAAAATGTTGTGTGGTTGATGGGAGCAGTGGAAAGAATGCACCGGTCAGGTGGGTGGGTCCTGGCAAATGGTGGCTGACTCTGTAGGCCTCCTATTAGCTGTGTGTCCCTGGACAAATGGCTTCACATCTTTCATGGAAAACTTCCTTAACTGGGAAGTAGGGACAATAATGGCAGGGGACAAAATTGCCTACCTCTTTGGTTAAATGAGACAAGGTATCATTTTAATAAAAGTCCTTAGCACTTGGAGAAAAGCATGTGGCAAACATACCTCACTTTCAGTAGGCAGGAGTACATGCCAACTGCATTGGAATTTCAGGTGACCATCGCTTTGGATTATCACCTGTCTAAGTGGATTTGCTTAAGTATGGGAGAGATTTGTAATTTTACTTTCTAGGGAAATAGGGCCTAAAGAAATGGGTTTGGGAAACACATGACTACAAAGATGGCTGTCTTTTTGTAGTGCACCAGACACCTTAAACCAACATATGCCCTGTGTATGTGTTAGTGTGTTTTACTGTATTCACACCTTCTCTTGCATAGTGAGGGCACAAGTGAAATGTGAGCTATGAACCCCATTCTTAAGTATATTACTGCACTCTTGGAAAAGAAAACACATATACCTAAAATGTAATATTGAATGTGGCACCAGAGTATATTATTGAATGCCAGCAGTGTTGATATAAGTGGTAAGTTCTATGAATGTACAAAGAGGCAATGGCAAGTGTGTACAGAAGTCCCATGGAAGACACATGAGGTGAAAGCCATCCCACAACATCACTAGGCAATGAATGGGAAGGGAGGTATGGGCTAGATAGGCAAAGCAGGGAATTTTGGGTGGGTAATTGCAGATGCATAGAAGGACAGACTTAAAATGCTGATATCTCATGTGGAACAATGGTTTCTGTCACAGCAAGGCGCACATTCTGTATTCAAGAGTTTTTGCAGGTTTGGTGCACACAAAAGTACTATAGATGTGCACACAGCAAAGCAGCTATAAAGTCAGCTACTTAGCCCCAAATTTTAAAAATCTATTTCATTTTAAGCTGTCTGATGAGCAGCTTGAGAAAGGTCAAGTAGGATAGAGTTGATGAGCAGCTATTAAGAAGTGAGTTAGGTTATGGCAGCATTTGAGAATACGTGGACATATCTCTAAAATAACATAGTCACTGTGGACTCGCACATGCAGTTTCTTGATTCATCAGAAATATGTTGAGTTCATCTCCAAGAAACTACCTTTGATAGAAGCATTTTTTACCTTAATGCTTTTGTTAAAATGTCGTGAAGTGTCTTAAGACTTAATTTTCATTTAAGTTTTATTCTTATTATGCCATGAGCCTTTGGTGCTTATCAAATGTAAATTTTACCCAGTGAAGGAGGAAATTACTAGCACAGCTGTTAATAGTTTAATGAAGTTTTATTGCTCCTGAAAATTTATATTTTCACGATGATCGACAATTATTAATTAGTTAATCCTTTGCTAGTGCTCATGAGGTAGGTCAATATTATCTCTATTATAAGAGTAGAAGATTGAGAAATCAAAAACTGTTCATGCTGTTTCTGTATTGGCTTTAGAAAAAATAAGTTGAGAGTACTTTTCAACTTTTTTTTTTCAGCTACTCAGGTATCTATGTGGCATGAGTATCTTTTCCCATTCACAATTTTATGAAGAAGTTATTCATACCAAGTAATTTTGCCCTCCACAATATAGAGTTGATCTGCAGGCTGATATATCTGTTATGGTTGGGTACAAACTATAACCTCTTCAAAGAGCTCAGGTGGTAGGGCTTTATCACCGGATGGTGGCACTAATTTGGGTGGCTCTGGAAACTTCATGTGGTGGGGCTGATGGAAGTAGGTCATTGGGAACAGGTACTTTGGAGGTGTATCTCCTTCCAGGCTCTTTCTGTCTCTGCTGTCTGTCATTTTCTGCTTCCTGGCCACCATGAAGAAGAACCTGTTGTTCCATGCATTACTGTTGTCATTGTCTTCGGCTCAAGTCCACAGACCAAGAATCTAGGGACTGAAACTTTTGTAACTGTGACCCAGAATGAATCTTTCCACCCTTCAAGTGGAAAGTTGTTCAGATATTTTGTCCCAGTGTTGAAACATTTGACTAACACAATGTCTAAGATTGTGTTAGTCTAAGAATTTGTATAAATTAATATATGAAATATTTATTTACAATAGACTTTTCCCCTCCTACAAATGACAGTAACTTCAATTGGAATGAAATTTACTTATTTCACATAAGAATTATAGAAATGAATAGCCTTGGGCTGGTTTGGGGGCTCCATAGTTTTTCAAGACTCTTTCTCTTGGTTTCAGCTTCCTAGCATTGCCAGAGAAGTAGATGGCTGCTGGAGTTTATATCCTTTTCCAGTTAGGGTCAGGAAAATGAAAATGGCAGAGGGGCTATAAGCGGCTCTTCTCCCTGAGCTGGCTCTGTTTTAAAAGCCTTCTCATGAATTCAGTTCTGTTTCCCACTTATCTTTCACTGAAAAGGATGAATGGATTTCAAGATAGGTAACTGATATCTTCTCATGCGGTTGGTGCAGTGGACATTTTTTTGTATTTTATATTATTTTATAATATTTTGTATCATTGGTGATACTTTCTTTTTTCAGTATCATGTATAATTTAGAATGCTCACTAAAACATAAGAGCTTTTAAAGTCCCAATGTGGATAGACCTTTTTCTCTGGTTGATAACTTGCATTCTTTAATTATTTAGCACATAGCACATCAGCTTTTTCAATGGAAAAACTTTTAAATCCAAGGCAGAGCTGTGGTCTAAGACTCTGAGCTCTGTCCACCTCCATTCTCTGTTTTGAATGTATCAGCACTCCTAGAGAGAAAAATTAGTAAGCATGTCTTCATGATTTAATACAGCTAGATCAGGCATGCTATAGAGATATGACCACTGGGAATGTTTTCCGAATTATGGCTCAATCCATCAAACTTCTGTATATACAGGCAACCTTAATGCTGTCTTATTTATCTCATTAACAGAAACTATATTTTCATGAAAGCACCATAAAAATTGTCCCATTCTGTTTGTGTCCTGGGACATGGAAGTCAATTAAGTGAAAAGTATGTCGATTGTTTTTCTACCCTGGACAGCAGGTAACCTGGAACTGTTGAAGGAGTGTTTTACAGGCCAAGTATGGCATATGAAATGCATACCTTTTCATTGCTGTACATGCCAGAGACCTTAAAATGCTGTCACATACCTTTAGCTCCCATCTTCGTTCTTCCCATCTATAAAAAGGTGTCATGAAAGAAAACCACTAGATCACCATCTATACAGATGGTGAGTTGTAGAAGAAAGGAGTTTTCCATTTGGTGCTGAAGCATGGAAGACTAGCATGAATGCACAGAATGTGAAGTTAGTGTTCAAAAGACCTTGCTTCCATCTATGTTCCTTTTTATTGAAACAAAATTGAACCCTGTGGTTACTTAATGATCTACTGGACTACCAAGACTTAGACACAGGACTTCTGGCTCTAAATCTAGTGTAACGTTTGCTACATTTGTTTCATCAGGGTGGTGCAATGACTAATGAATTGTACCACCAACTATTACCAAATGTATATTCTGAGTGGAGTGACTGGCTAGCTATCTTTAGGTAGACACTTGTTTACTTAGGAAGTTGTATTCGATATTTATTTCTAAGTAGATACGTTCTTTCTTTCTTCTCTTCCCGTACATTCTCTCTCCTCTTCCCATTCCTACCTCACTTGAGTATTTTCCCAAACCCTTCCCTGTTCTTTCTCATTCTTTGGGAGTACAATGAGGTGGCAGCCTACTAATCTCTAAGAAAGAAGACTCCTGCTCACTGGGTGTTTGTGCAGGCACCAGGCACAAGGTAACTTCCCTTGTATGGATAGGCTATTTTAAGCGTGGATGTGGGCTAGCTGGTCCTCGCAGTGTAATCCTTGATGTTATAATGAAAAGCCATTTTCTGTGGAGGGTGATTTTCACATCTGTTCAATGTAGGTGAATTCTATGTCTTGATTGGAACTTCGAGAAGTCAGTGTGATCCTTCTCAGCTGTTTCAGGGCTTCATGGTCATACCCCAGAGTTACCTGTGCTATTTGCATCCTTCTCAACTTCCCTGCTCTTCTGGATAGTTTTAGATTTCTCTAACCCTATTTAAGAGCGTTTTTCCCTCCAGATTTTAATGAAATTCAAATGTGTACCCTGTGTATATTCTAGAAACTCTATAAAATTGGGTACAGATATGTTGAAAGCGAATGTAAATTCCAGCTGCCAATGGCTCATGTTTGCTAATTGGAAAAGTTACAGGTACTTCCAATATCAAAGCAAGTTTATAGACAGTCTTTATAGTTTAGCAGTTGCATGGTTAGAGAATTAAAATGTATGTCATAGGTAACAACCAGTCACCTTTATGTTTGCAATGCTCAGGAGAAACATAAATGTTTTTCTCCATTTTTTGATGTTTGCAAATTATTAATATGTATACATTTTTGAGGGTGGGGAAGTGTTTGAAGCATCAAAGAGGAAAAAGGAGGAGCAGAAAGTTTAATATAAGGATATGCCTTTTATATATTATCACTGAAATTTAAGTTAAATATTGTAAGTATTTTTGAAGAACTTTAATATTTTGTTTAAATCTTATGAAGGTTGCATAATTCCTTTATTTATGATTGTTTTTGTGAGACTTTCTGATTTTTCTACAGTGTTTGAAACTTGCAGATTTTAATAATAAAAGATGGAAATGAAATAAAAATGAAGATTTTTGCCTATTTAATTAGAACACATATTTGAAAAATAATCATTCCTATTATGTAAGCATTTCATGCATGTGTGTGAGTATGTGTGTGTGTGTGTGTGAGAGAGAGAGACAAACACACACAGAGTCTTCCTATCATAAAATTGATACAGTATAGTGGGCTCTGTATTTGTAGATTCAACCAACTGTGGATTGAAAACATTTGGAATAATAAATGTTTTCACTAGCACTTTAGTCTTGTCATTATGACCTAAATCATAAGATGTAAGAACTACTTACATAGCATTTACATTGTGTTAGAAATTGTAATTCATCTAGAGATGATATGCAGTATATGGAGACTATGTATGGATCATATGCAAATATTACACCGGTTTAAATAAGGAACATGAGCGGCCACAGTTTTTAGTAACTGTAGTAGGTCTTGGAATCAATTCCCCATGGACACAGAGAGATGACTATTATAGATCATTATAGTAGTTTATTGCTGGGTAACAAACCTCTGTAAAATGAAGTGGCTTAACAAAAATAACAATGCACTACTTTTCAGATTCTTTGGTTTGGGTGAATCTTTCCATGGGATTGTGTTGCAAACCGGCACTGTTTCCCACAGGATTAAGCTGGAGAGTCAGAATGGCTTGTGCATATGGTGGGTGCTGGCTGTATTGGTGAGCTCTGCTGCCTGTCAGCAGCACCTTAGCTCTCCATTTTCCAAGCCTATTCATGTGGCTGCTTTGGGTTCTCACAGAAAGGGTCTAGGCTCAAGGGTCCTCAGTTGCAGTATCTGGAGAGTCTGGCTCAGTCTGAGGCTCACAAAGAATCTTACTTCCATCTTATTCTATTGGTTACAGTAAGTTCTCAATCAGGCTCAGATACAAGAGGAAAGAAATAAGCTCCACTTTTTGGTGGAGAAGTGGGAAGGTCACACTGCAGAAAGAGCACGTGGGATGACAGTTATTGTTGTGGCCACCTAGGGAAACATAATCTACCACAGAAATCAAAGTCCTCCTTCTTATCAGTTCTTTACTTCCAAGTCTGTCATGCAATTTTAATTGATCTTATGCTTCTAAGTGAGAAAAAGGAAGCAAGGACTAACACAGTGTAATTTCTTAAATGGTAGCCGCTTTACACCCTTGTAGCTCAGGTTCCCTCTCTACAGTGGCATGCCCTTAATATCACAATCCCATTCTTTACTTATTAAAGAAACATCTATCAAACCTAGTGGCTTCTTACCCTGACTAATATTGGACAGATGCTTTTGGAAAGGATCTTATTACCTTACATCATTTTACTCAAACATATTTTCAAATGTGTTAAGAGTGAGCTAATTGTTTCACTATAGAGCAATTATTGAGTGGTGCCCCAAACATTTGTCTCTCAACTATCATCCTGGGTAGTGACTGTCATTTTGAAGCTGCCAATTAGCTGCTGAATTCAGAATTCATTTGCACAGTTACTTAACGTATCCCCTTAGTCTACAGAAACATTTTTATTTTCGGTCATCCATATGCTTTTATGTTCCTCACTGCCCTCCACAGCTTTCTCCACTCCATTGGCCTTTGTAGTATAAATGGGTCTGAAGCAGTTGAGCTTTTGTTGTGTGCCATTACAGGTTAGTGTTTGGCATGTTTTCCTACCAGATCTCAAGTAGCCCACATTTGGGTATATGTTAGGCAGAGGAAAGCTGACTTTTCCTGATAGGGATGAGTCAGTTTCCTTCTGTAACAAGATTGTTTACACATGGGACCAGATGCAGAGGATGACAAACCTGGATCATGTGATGACCTCTTCATTGTTTTCCTTCACCCGCTTTTTACGTGGGAAGCAGCAGGAGCTAGAACTTTGCTGCTGCGGCTCCCAGGATGTCCGCTGTCCAAGGTGCATCCATGTTTGTGGGCTGCTCCTCTGGCAGGGGGCCATCACGGCATTGTTTGAGGGCAAGCTCCTTCTTTAGAAGCACAATGCCATCCTCATCTCCTGTGCAACTTCACAGTGATTTAACTTTATTTAGTGGAGCTACAGGTATAGCCAGGGCTGTTTGTGAATTGCTGCCAGTCTTTGTAGCATAGGATGCCATTCTCATTGCCAGTGATTAAAAAAATACAAACAAAACCTCTCACATCTAATATTTTGCTTTTCATTGCGATTATTCTCAATAGAAATACACACATGCACAAATAAATACATATGTGCATTTTAATATTGCATATGAAAACATATCTCTGTCATCATCTATATCCATCTATTGCATCTGTAATGCAGTTCCTAGGTTGGAGTAAGATCAAGAAAGTCGTGCTATGTATCATTGTGAAAACTTGGCTGTCCCACTTAAAATAAATGATATGTATGGGGAAACCTCTAACAGGGAACCAACAAAGGCTAGAGGGGTGGTGGTTCTATTTCTCCAGTGGTGGGCAGGGAGATGGAAGGATGTGGCACATGGTACCTATTTATTTGAGCCTTTGATTGCTTTTCACTGCAGCTGGAGGTAGAGGTCCCTAAAAGGCCTAATGTTTAGTCTTAGGCTTTCTCTGACCTGGCCCACACACAAGAATACAGGCAGAGTATATCTGAGATATTCTGATTGTACTGTTGTGCCCAAGGTTCATTAATTGACCTTTGACTAGTATACCTCCTGGAAGAACAGGATGAACTGAAAGTTCACTGTAAGTGAACTGAAAGCAAGTATAAAATTCACATTTCTGTGAGATTGTATAAATTCATTTTTCTTGAGGTTTTAAACAAAATAAGAATGATCTGTGTCCTCTGATTATTATCAGAGCTTTATCAGATCATTATCTCAAAGATAATTAAAAGAAGCAGTTTTTCCAGATAATGGGAAGAATCTGTGTTACAAAGCATAATGAGCTTTTCATCTAGAGTGACTGAATAATTGAATATGTGCATCTGTACCAAGTGGTAAGTCCTGTGTAAACATTTGATGAACGGACATAACCATCTATGAATGACTCAAATGCAAAGTATAAGGACGGGAAAGGTTTCTGCTCTTGAGTTTCTACTACAGACTTATGGAAATGGTATAATAAAATAAGGAAATCTGAAGCTCATCTAAATCTTCTTGCAGAAAGAAAAAATAAATATTTTGAATATTTTAAAAGAAGAGCTATTATCTCAGAAGTGGTGGAAAAGCTGTTGGCCTCTCTCTGTGTAGTTTCTCTCAAGGAGCTGTGGTGTGTGTACTCATTGATAATAGTGTGCCAAAGTGGTTATTTCATTCAGGCAGAACTTTTATAGTATTGGACTATTTTTAACTTCTTAACTGTACTATATTTAGTAGTATTCACACTTATGTTTTCTAGTGGTAAACTATAGCCTAGTCATACATTTTCAGAGTAATACCACAATGATTTCTTTTCATAGCTAGTTGGGACTAAATAGACAAATAGAGAAGGATTTACTAAGGGATTTGCATGGATTTGCTGGAACTTGAATATTGCAAATTGGTTTGTTACAAGCTATGATAGACCTTTCCATGATTGCACACTTACAGCAACACTAGTGAGCATGAAGTCTAAAAGCCAGGTATTTGTACTCATTCTGTTTTAACATTATCATTATTTTCTTGACTGGAATTTAATAAACTTGTAGATATTTTGAAAGAGTATTGACCTAAAAGAATGTGTGTATTGTTTTACAGTCATTTTGACTCATTATTTATCTGTCACCTTTAATGATATGGCAGATACAAGAGCCCAGAGTACCAGGTGTGGTGGTTCACACCTGTAATCCTCGCTCCTCAGGAGGCTGAGATCTGAGGAGCACTGTTCAAAGCCAGCCCAGAAGCCTAGGCAGGAAAGTCTGTGAGATTCTCATCTCCAATGAACTACTCAGAAGAGGCCAGAAGTATCACTGTGGCCTAAGTGGTAGTGCTAACCTTGAGCTAAAGAGCTCAGGGACAGAGCCCAGGCCCGGAGGTCAAGCCACAGGCCCAAAAAATTAAAAAAATAAAGATGAAACAAACAAAAACAAAAGAAGCACATAGAGAAATGATGGCTCCTAGAGAACTTTATAATTCATAGGATGACCACATACACAAGTCCAGGAAAGCACAAGACATTGTTTTTCCTTTCAGTCATTGATTTCACAGACACCAGTGTTGTGCTGAGCATTTTCCCCCTTGTACAGCCTTTTTTCTTGTAGCAGCCTTTAACAAGACAGGGAACACTTCTGCATTTTGGGGAGATTGTTGTCTTGAGATTATGATTAAGCACAGCAAACTACAAAGAGATATGCTTCAGGAAATATATTAAGCACCAAAGTGTGCTTATCCTCTGGGATGACATTATTCGTGACAAAGGACACTTGAACTTGATATTAAAGAAGTTATTTACAAAGACAAAAAGGAAGTTAGATATGTAAAGGTTCCACAGTGTGATCTGAGGTCAAAACATAGTTTAAAGAATGTTTGTTCGAGGAAATTTCTTAGATGCTCTTTCCTATTCCACGGGCACCAACCAATTTCTGGAGGCTTAAATTTCAGGTCATCAATAATGGGGTTCAATTGCATTGAAGTGTGATGAGTGTTTTTGGAGGAACAGGTAATCTCAGGTCCTCAAATCATATCAAGTCCAGACAAATAGTATAGGTGCCACTTGCATGTATGAAACTGATGTTCAAAATGTACAAAATTGTCTCTAAATTAGAAGGAGAGTGTTATTGATAGTACTGCTGTATAAAATATTATTTAGAGAAGAGCAGTAGCAGATAGCAGTGATTTCTCTTTGAGGAATTTATACCTGGTGTTCCTCTCAACTGGGATAGTATTCTCAGGGAGCCTACATCTCACAGTCTGTTTCGTAAAGTTGTAGGAAAAATTGGAAATAAAGAATTTAGTTTTTGAGTAATAAGTTCTAATGCTGACTAGGGTCTTGGAATACAAAAAACAGAGATTAGAAGCTCATACATTAGACTATTTCCATGTTATCTGAGCTTATGCTTCTAACCAAAGTAACAAGAGAAATGATGAAAGTAAAAGTACTTAGGTTGTACATTCACCAAATTAGCAAGCAAATGGGGGCATTCTGAGGGTGATAAGGATGTGGAGTAATGGAGACTTTGAGATATAATGTAAATTGGCAAAATGACTTGGAGAAAACAAGCTTGTACTACTCTGTGAATGTAAAGACATGTAAACTCCCTGTCTAGTCAATTTTACTTTTACTTCCTCAGTGAGGAGCATATTTATGGACATGTATATACACAGCAGTTCTGTCTTCCTAGCATAGAAACTGATAAACTGTGATGTAGAGTTTACTCAAAAAACAAAAAAAAAAAAACCAGACTGCATTATAAATCAATATACATCCATTCCCTCAGAGTTTGAAACTAAACTCTACTGTCTACAATTGTACACATAGGTGGGAAGCTTGCATGCATAGAATGGAGATTACTGTCGGCATTGTCCTGTAGGTTGTGGACTTGGGTAGAAGAAATAGGGAAGGAGTCACAGTCTTTCTTGGTGCTGGCAGTATTATGTCTCTAAACTAGCATTGCACAAATTCGGGGGTATGGGGGAATGGAAGTGGGAGAAAAATGAGGGGTGAGTTAACAAGTTTGACAAGAAATGTACTCATTACCATATATATGTAACTGTAACCCCCGAACATTGTCTTGACAATAAAATTAAATTTAAAAAAAAACTAGCATTGTGGTTACAGAGGTGGTTTTGCAATCATAAAATTGAGCTGCCGACATGCTTTTATGGGAGTATATATGTTTCTAAAGTATGTAATTTTTATATAAGCATATGTCTTTCATACTTTTTAAAGAAATTTTATTGGAAGAGATTAAAGGATGTCAGAGATAGCAGTATATAGGAACTCTCATGCCAAAAACCTACTTATTTTTTAATTTCCTTTTTATTGTTATTATAAAGGTGATATACAAAGGGATTGCAGTTACATAAGTCAGATGAAGAGTACATTTCTTTTTGGACAATGTCACCCTTGCTCTCTCCCTTACTCTCTCCCAGTTTTCCCCTCCCATCTGCACCTGTAAGTTGTATAGTTCATTTTCAAGGTAGTGTCTAGTGATTACCACTGCAGCATTTGTTCTACCTTTGTTCTGACATTGCTGTGCCCCCTTTCCTCTCCCAAAGACAGATAAAGAAGACAAAAAGAAAAAAAATAGCAATAAAGAAAAACCCTCTGTGTGTATCTCCTGGAGTTCATGTTGATAAATACTATTTTATATGATCAGGTGCACATAGACTTTGCACCTTTGTGCTCCTCTCCTAAGACCAGATACACTTCTTTTTTTAAAAAAAAATTTCTCCCCATTTTATGTCAGGTTTCATCCCTAATATAAAATATATTTCCAGTCTCGGAGGGTGGGTCAGGTTTTAAGTGTTGTTCATCAAATCTTTTTCTTAAATTAATTAAATTTTATTGACAAGGTGTTATGCAAAAGGCATACAGTTACATAATAAGGCACTGAGTACATTTCTTGTGTTATCTTACACCCTCATTTTTCTTTCCCTTCCCTAGATCAGGTAGGCGTATATACAATATCCAATGTACCAAAATCATATACAGTAATCACGTAGGGTACGCCAAAGGAAATTCACCTAGAACTTTAAATGTATCATCAACAATAGGATCTTCCTGTGTCCTTCTCTTGGAGTTGTTTTTGCTTATCCTATCTTATATGATCATGTGTTCATAGCTATTGAGCTATTGTGATCCACTGATAGGTCTATTCTAGACCGTTTTATGTTTAGTAGTTGTTTGGTTTTAGATACATAATGTAAAGTCACTGACCCAAACCTGTGGAAATAACATTTGAAAAGAAGTTTGTTGTTTTGCAGACCTGGTCTCTACTGTCGCCACCCGCCCTAACAGTCATATATCAAGGAGGCCATGACCCTTTGTTCTCTGTGTTCTAGGCTTTTCTCGCTCAACATTATTTGCTCAAGTTCTGACCATTTCCCTGCAAATACCAATATTTTCTCATTTTTAATCGCTATGTAGTATTCCATTGTGTATAGGTACCACATTTTTTGTATCCATTCATCTGTAGTGGGACATCTGGGTTGTTTCCATATTTTGGCTATTGTGACTTGTGCAGCGATAAACATGGAT
Organism: Perognathus longimembris pacificus; assembly: GCF_023159225.1. Classification (NCBI taxonomy): domain Eukaryota; kingdom Metazoa; phylum Chordata; class Mammalia; order Rodentia; family Heteromyidae; genus Perognathus; species Perognathus longimembris. The sequence goes on along the minus strand of NC_063175.1, from coordinate 21,893,722 downwards.
GTGCAGATGTCTTTATGATATCCTGAGACCTGTTGTTCAGGATAGATGCCTAGGAGTGGTATGGCTGGGTCATAGGGTATGTCTATGTTGAGCTTTTTGAGGAACCTCCATATTGTTCTCCAAAGTGGTTGTACTAATTTGCACTCCCACCCCAGATCCACTTCTTAAGGTGCAAGAAAATTATGCAAGAAGTATACGCACATTTGCATTAAATATGGTGTGTGTGTGTGTGTGTGTGTGTGTGTGTGTGTGTGTTGCCAGTACTGGGGCTTGAACTCAAGATCTTGCATTCTGTACTGCCTTCTTGCCCATGACTAACATTCTGACACTTGAGCCAAGCATCGAGTTCTGGATTTTGTTGTTGTTAATTAGAAATAAGAGTCGTATAGATAAGTTTTCCTTGTCTGGCTTCTAACCAAGATCCTCAGATCTCAACCTCCTGAGAAACTAGGATTATAGTCTTTAGTCACTGATGTCTGGCTCAAATACATCCTTTTTTTTTTTTTTTGGTCACATTTAAGTGTAATTTGCATGTAATTAAAAAAGAATTTGCTACCAGCATTTAATAATTTAAGAAAAAATGTGAAAATCTATTTTTACTGGAGTCATAGAAAAAGAAAGATCCTAGTCTTTTAAAATTAAATTTGAAGCCTAATTATTTCCCCATGCTTTATGCATCTTTATTGAAGGAAGCAGTCTCTCAAATCATACTTACTTGCAATTTGACCAGAGTATTAGCAGAAAATTAGCAGCAGGAAAAAAAATCCCAGAGAATACTTGTCTTATCTAGAGAAACCAAGGAATTTTTATTACTTTTATTATTTTACAATCATCTGTGCTTTTTTTCCTTAAGGAAAACCCTTAATAGTTCCCCAGTAGTTTTCTCATTGCAGAGTATTATTCAGTAGTATAAGAGAATGCTAATAAAATCATTTCTTTTTTGTGTTGATCTGGATCAAAGTTGCAACTTCAAAATGCCAATGATAAAAATGAACCTTTTAAGATTCTAGGTTATTGCTTACCCAGGATAATGTTCATTAAATAGAGTTCACTTCTTGTGCTCTGGATTAAAGAAATATTTCCAACCAAGCAATGCAAATTCATCTTTAATTTGATAATGTTAAGTCACTACATTTTTGAACAACTATAGTTCCTTATAAATGAATCCCAAATTTAAATATGTGCCAATCATAATGGAGCCTCTGGTGGGTGGGTAGAGGCTTTAGGCAGACTGCTTGAAGGTCAAGGTTGTTCTAGAAACAAAACACTAGGAAGCATTATTTGCTGAAAACAAATCACCAAATTGATTATTCCAGATAAGGCCATACATTACTCTTTAAAAATTGAAAAATAAAAATGAATATTTAAGGAAATGGAAGGACTTGGAAAAAATTATACTAAGTGAAGTGAGCCAGACCCAAAGACACATGGACTCTATGGTCTCTCTCATAGGGAATAATTAGCACAGGTTTAGGCTAGTCACAGCAGAGGATCACAAGAGCCCAATAGCTATACCCTTATGAACACATGAGATGATGCTAAGTGAAATGAGCTCCATGTTATGGAAATGACTCTTATATCACTGTTGTAATTACTTTCAACATGCCATGTGAAACTGTAGCTTCTATTGTTGATGATCCTCTTGTATCCCCTCCCTGTGGTTGTACCTGCACTATCACTGTATCCTATCTGACTACATTGAAAACCGTGTATAAGGGTATTAGAACTAGGAAAGTGAAAGGGAATACCAAAATCGAGAGACACAGGATAAAAAGACAAATGACTACAAAAGCAATACTTGAAAAACGGTTTGGTGTAAATCAACTGAACAACTCATGAGGGGAGAGGGAAAGGGGGAGAGGGAGGGAGAATGAGGGAGGAGGTAACAAACAGTACAAGAAATGTATCCAATGCCTAACGTATGAAACTGTAACCTCTCTGTACATGTTTAACAATAAAAATTTTAAAAAATGAATATTTAGAAAACAGTGAATGAACTATTACAGACTGTAAAGAGGCTACAAATGTGAAGGGTACCATAGATATCTATCTTAAGAATCTCAATTGAAGTTTGGAAATAATAACTTTGTTGTTAAGTCTCCAATGAGTTGCAATCGTGAGATCACCTTGAGGCAGAATCCAGAAAAGGTAGGTTTAAATATTGTACTCCTGGAGCTAAGATTGATTTTCTAGTGTAAACTTCTTGGCAATATCTGTTTAGAGACCTCTAGGAAATTAAGGAATTTGTGTGTGTGTGTGTGTGTGTGTGTGTGTGTGTGTGTGTGTGTGCACCTACGTATGTATGCATGTACAAATACAAACAAGATAATGTGTTAGGGTAACTACGGTTCTTTTTTGAGTCCCTATTGATGTTAAATGTATAAGAGTGTCTGATTATAATTTCTGTGTGATAGAAGACAGCTAGTGAAGAATAGTGAGGAATGAAAACACATATGTGATTTTTATCAATGATTAAACTTACCTAGGCAATAGACTATGCAGAACGTTTCCTATGTACCACGTTCTGTTACCTCTCCATTTTATTTACTTTCAATTGAGGAAACTGAAATAATTACTTAGAAATGGAAACAAAACACTCATGTAGAAACTATTGGGTACTAAACCTGGAAATGACCTTGAATGTCATTAAATGTTGTGGAATCACAGGGAAACCCTAGGACTCCCAACAGTTTGAGAATAACTGAGACTGAAGTCCTATGGCCTGATTCTGAGCATAGCATCTTAGATTCAATGTGGGTAGTTTTTATTTGTCTTGGAATTCCACTTAAACTATTGTAACAAAATACCTAAGGCTGGATGATATGTAAAGGAAAAGGGATCCTATAATCCAGTAAAATTGTAACTTTCAAGATTTCATCAGTAGTAGTGGTAAGGGCAATGGCAGAGGCCATATAGGCATGTCTCACATGGCTCCTTCTTCGACAATATTGACAGTGTTCTACTTCTTAGTACCTGTGCTTATCTTTCAATGCTGTACTTGTAAATAAATGATAATATGGAGTATAAATTCCATGACATGGTGAAGATGAAGAATACTAGACTCAGATCTCAAAGAGCAACAAAACAAAATTAGGTATACCTGTATAATAGACATATAAGCCTCACCTGAATATCCTGTTGAATAAACATCACAGAGTGTCTCTCTCTTTTTTTAAAACTTTTTTTTTCATCACCATAGAGTGATGATACATCACAGAGTGGCTACAGCAAAAAGTAACACACTAGCAGGTAACATGACTGTATACTAATGGTGCTTATCTGACTTAGTTCAAAGACTTGCTTTTGATTTTCCTGGTCAAATAGTGTGACAGTTTAAGAAACTAGCCTTTATGGCACTTCTTTCTTGCCCCTTCTGTCTTTCCTTTCTTCTTTCTGTTCTTTTTTTCAATATGTATTAAGTAAGTGGCAGATATGTATCATATGGTGTAGGGTCCTAAAATCTTTCTTGCTTCAAAAGAAGTTGAAAAGAAAACTTTTTTATTGGTCTAATGATTAGAACTGGGATACAATGCCTTAAATTTCAACAACTTTTCAAATGTAGTTATAACTTAAGAGGGTGTCAATGATCTTTTCCAATGCCTGAACACCCTACTTTTCTCTCTAGTTTCCAAAATTCAAGGCAAATACCACTTGTAAAGGCATAGCTAGTTGTAACTGTAGCATGCCTAGGGCTGTGCGAGAAGGGTGGCATGTCTACTGAGACTAGAATTGTCTACAGGAGCTGCGGTATTTGTTGACTCAGGGATCTTTGGGCATTTGGAGGCAAAAAAATCTAAAGAGCAAACCTCTTATTTCTGCTGGTAGGTGAATCTTATAGTTTACTTACTGTTTACTGAGAAGTTCAGCCTTCTTTGAGTTTCCTATAAGTGACGGCAGTCCTGTAGATGAAGCTCAAATTCAGAAGTTGTGTTTTATATAACTGAGGTTACTCCACTCTGGTAGCCTAGGAATGACAATACTAAGAGCTATTCTATAATGTAACCACATTCAACATTTCCCTGGAGGGCCAATGAGGCTTTCCTAAGCCAACATACTGATATAGACCATTCATTCATGTTGTTAAAATAAATGGTTATCTTTTGCACATGAGTATAACATTGCTCACTTTAATGAGTATTTGTGTTTTCATGTGCGTTTACTTTCTATACAGGGTAAACTAGAGATATTGATGTCAGTGGTGTGGTCTTCTGAAGGTTTGTGCTAGGGCATTATTTATAGCTGAATGACAGACCTTCAGGGTTGTTTTTTTTTTTTTAATCATTCAGTTATATCATAGAACAATTTTATGGTGGATTACTAGCAATTTGGCCAGCCTACTAATAGTTTTAGTAAGGTGATTAAGGTTAGCCCTTTGTAACAGTAATTCCATTTCAAGCTTTTCCAGAGATCTCCCATACACACACATATATGCATACAGTGATGCAACTCATTCACTCATTCATTCATCCCTTGGTTGAAGAATATGGCCTTCTACACACTGAACTCAGTGGCAGTTGTTCTTTAGTTAGGATTTGGTAGCTGACAGGAGAGCAGCACCTCCCTGTCTGCCTGTTTGCAGTTGGTTTTCTGGGCTCCCAGTGAGAGGCTCAGGAATAAGAGCATGGAATGTGTATTTCACAGATGTTAGTGCTTGGCATGCTGGATGAAATGTAAATGTGGAATAAAAGATCCACTTTCTGAGGTGTTCATGATTCCATAGGTAGTTTCATATTAATGCTGACCAATTTGGGGGATCAGGCAACAAAGTCTGTCTTTTGAAGAAAGTCAACAGTGAGATCAGTATGTTGTAGTTTGGAGCTGTGGTCCATTTTGATATTATGACTAATCCAAGTTCCTTCTTTAGTTATTGGGGATGCTTAGAAACTGCAGAAGGCATCCGGATAGTGCATGAATTTGGCTGCTTTTCCATAGCTGCTATGAACATTGCAAACAAAATTGCTTTTCATTTTGCTTTGACAGGCAGTTTTAATTTTACTCATCATTTTAGCAAATTGTATAACATTTCAGTGGTGTGCAACACTGCCTTTGTCTTTTTTTTGCACTGTATTTATGCTGAAAATATGAAAACAACAATAAAGAAGAGACCAATAATAGTGAGTTGTAGTAAAAAGGGCTTATTAAAAGGATATTTTCTGCCTGGGTGAAAAACTTCCTTGAACATGTCATAAATAGTTTATAACACACAGAGCTACACTTTTATTGTCTGCAGAAGTTGATTGTCTAGCTGGCCACATTTTTAAAATTAAAAAGTAATTCCTGCCCCCCCCTCCAATTTTGAATTTATGTTTTGTTTTCCCAGATCTTGTCATTGCCTAATTAGACAATGACTACCCGAAGTCTCCAAAAAGACTGAGTAAATTTTAAACACAAGAGAGTTGGGGATAAGTGGAGAAAGATGGAGGGAGCCCATAAAGATTTATCTGATAACAAAGTAGGTGCATTTTCATTTTGTAGAAAAATTACTAATGCTGAAGCAGCCAATGAGTTGCTTTTATTATGTGCTTCCCCAGCTCTTCATTGTAGCTTCAGCAATATGAGGAGCTAGACAAGCTTGCAATAAAACCAGAGCAGAGCTCCTTGTTCGCCTTCCTCATTGATGTCTTACACAAGGCAAGTTCTATTCAAATAATCACTGAGGGCTGGTGGCATGCTCTCTAACCTTGACTCCGAAGGGGTTGGAGAAGGAGGGGAATCCTGCCTGCCAGCAATTTAAAAAGAAACTAATGCTTATTCACAATACTGTTTTTTAAGACATAAAGACTTTTATTTCAGATTTACCAGATTGCTGGTAAGGATGATTCATAACTGAAGTCCAGTTTTCCTTAGGGATTAGCCACCATGGTTTGTTTTTTGTTTTTCTAGCATAGCAACTGAATTTCATCATTCATTTTGTCATTTAGCAATAGAAGACAACTTCCCAAAGAAGTTCATAGTACAAGTAAAATTGGAAGTAAATGGAAGCCATATGTTGTTGCTGTAATTTCCAAGGTTAAAAAAGCTATAGTTTTGGCTATTGCTTTTTATTTTAAAGTAGAAGGAAGGTAAGAATGCTGTTATTATCAATAGTCTCAAGTTGTAAAAGCCATATTTATTTTGTTAATGGCAGCAAGAAGAGCACATGACCCAAGTGTTCAGAGCAAGGCTGATGTCTGGCAGTAATCCATTTTTTAACTTATGTACAACTGAGGAGTTATTAATGCTAGTCAGGTTATGTGCAAGGATTCAGGAAAATTCTTTATTCCTCATTGACTCCTGACAGTTATTGTACCTAGGAACTGGGTAACGTGTTCTGAAGTGAGCAATTATGGAAATGTTTACTTCACTGGCTGCATGTAAATGTGTGCAGAGAATGTACCAGAATTTTTCCTTGGGGGTATTTAATTCTCTCCAGGGCAATGAAAATCAAATGATTTCTTCTTCTTCTTCTTTTTCTTCTTTTTTTTTTCCAAAGCTGTTTTTGTAAAGTGTTACAATGCAGCTGAATAATGATGAATGCAATGGAGGGAAAGGGAAGGGAAAGCAAAGAGGAAAAGAGAAAGACTGAGCTACCACAGGGCTTGGAAGACAGATTTCTCTACGGAAGCTAACACCCAAAAGGAGAGTTGAGAATGGAGGTAAACAGAAGGCTAGCTGTGTCTGAGATTAGGGAGACGATGAGAAGTGACTGCTCTAATATTCTGTGGCAGTACAGTGGCACTTGTCATACATTTATCTTGGAAAGAATCTAAGCAATTGGCTCAGTATCATTCCCATTGAAGGGCATCACGCTTGTTAATTAAATGCTGTATCAGTGCATACCATCCCTGAACAGTTAGGGGAAAAAAACAAATATGTATGCAGAGTTTCTGAAAATTTCCATGGATGCAAATGGATTTTGTAACAGATCACAACCAGATTATTAATGTTGCACAGTAGAAGTTTCTTCTCTTCCTGTGACTTGCCAGACCTACTTGCTACCACAGTGAGGGACATTTTTCTGGGTTCTTTCTCTTCTGAGAGGAAAAACTCATGGGACTCAAGAGATTTGATGTGACTCAGAAAGAAATGTTTTCAGATGGCAACATTTCCAACACAAATGCCTTTGTGTCACAAATGTCAATGTCTATGGTAGGGGGATATAAGCAGGTGGACTCTTAATGCTCAAAATTTGAATGCCTGCATGTGAGCATGAAGTCTTACAGTACAGTACTTCATTAGTGAGTCTTCTTTCAGTTTAGCTTGCTTTTAGAGAAAGATGACTAGCCCTATCAAAGCTGTTTTTTAAAATAAATTCCTGCAGATATATATTTTTAAAGTAGTGAAAGTACTGTAAATATTTGTTTAAATTGGCCTCTGTGGTCATGTGCCTGTCATTAGGGCAGAGTTAGATTACAATAATAAGACATCCTTATAACCTTTACTCTCTTTTTCTTGCTCTCTCCCCCTGAATTTCTCTTGAATTTCTTAAGGAGGGGTTTCATAAAAAGGGTTTTTATGTCTTGCAGAAAATTGAGTTTTGTAGACATTACCTAACTCTTGATTTGTCACACCGGGATCAATAACATTTCGCTGCTCTTAAACACACAGAATCACAGGGGACACATAATGTTTTTTATAAGTGCAGTAAAGTTAACGTGTTGTTGAAACAAAAACTCCTCTGACAGTCCTGTAATAAGTACACTCTGAAAGTAGCAAATTATCTGTAATACTAGGAAAGGCAGGAAGAGCGCTTAAGAGTACAATGTGTACGTTGTTGGCATTAGGTATTGCAAGAATAAGAAATTCGGATTTGCTGCACTCGGCATGTCAGAATGATTATGGGGAGTAGTTTTCTCAGAAGAGAGGCCGACCAGGCCCCCCAATAGTGCTGCCTGACGCCATGTTTTCACCAAGTTTCTTTGCAATGTTTGGTCTCTTTTGTTCTTTGGAGATCTTCTGTACTGGTTACAGAGAAGCCTTTCCCTTATAGACAGATAAGAAAAATGGACCATTTTCTGCTAGTTCTCCTCAAGTACATGCCTGCCTGGTCCCATCAATTTATTTTTTTTCCTCTTTGGAATATTCCTTGATATTCTGAAGGTATCTTCAGCCACTGTGAGTCCCATCTGATGTAATTTGCAGAAGATATCTGTGTGTGCTTTCACAATCCAAGGAAGCAGAAAGATCCTGTTAGGTTAGACGAGGTAGGCCTGCCATCCACAGCTGACAGGCCTTGGCCCAGGCTCCCATGTCTTTCTTCACCCCTATTTCCTTAATTAACTTTCTCTTTTCTGTGTCCTTTTTCCCAAGAGGTGTTTTAGTTGTTTCTCAGAGTCTGTCCTCAGGAAAGGAATAAAACATATATAGGTTATTTTTAGTGCCAAGGAGATACACAGCCTGTAAGATGTGACTGATTAATGTATGACCTTTGTTTTGTTTGCAAATACATTTTTTTTTCTCAAGGAATAAAGTAAGTAGGAACCGAGCTGGGGCATGTGTTTCATGGAGAAGAATGGGTGTTTTGTTGATGACAGACAGCTGTACTCCCCTGTGCAGGGGTAGGTAGGGCTGGAGGCCGGTGCAGCCTGGTGTATGTACACATCCTGTCGTATTATGCAAGCTGGTACTCTTCTTCCTTCAGTCCTTTGCAGAGAAGGTAGTTTTATGTTCATTTAATAATTATCCATTTTGGTTGTACTTGTCGGGGAGAGCTTCTTGAGCCCCATCAGTTTTTCAGAGAAGCACCACTCAAGCTCTTCTGCTGAAAATGTTTTTCCTTCCTTCCCTTCACTTCATTCCACTCTTCCCCTTATCGGCGCTCTCATCAGTGCCAGAGCTCTTCAGTATTCCACTCCTGTCCTTTGTGAAGTGATTTTGCCCAGACACGTCTGGCTCAGGGTGAAGTGCCCTCCCCTGAGAGCGCGCACTGCAGCCCCAGGTCGCCAGCACCATGAATACATTATTATCCCAATTTCCATCCTGTTGCCACGGCAGCACTTTTGGAGCTGCTGGGTTATTAAGTCGTACATCACTAATACCCTGATATGAGCAGAAGTTGGATTTAATATCGGCCTTTGATCAGATTACCTCCCAACAGTCAGCTGTCATTAGAAAATTCCTTTGCTCATTATACCCTCAGAGCTCTGGCCTGTGTAGCAAAAGGGTGGCAGGCCTGATACATGGAGGCAATTTCAAGCCTGGGCCTTGCACTGTACACTTAATTTATTTTCTGACCTTTTTGTGATTTGGGGAGATTCTGTTCAGCCGTGTGTGTAGGGGGGGTGCGTGCGTGTGTGTGTGTGTGTGTGTGTGTGTGTGTGTGCGCGCCAGCATGTGTGAAGTGCAACTTATAGAATCTATCTGTAGTTTTGTAGGAGGTGGATGGAGGTATGAGTGTATGAGTGAGGGGTTGGTTGTCTTTTGCCAAGTGATACTATACTTTGTTAGAAAGTGTCTGTTTTCTGCCTGTCCTCGGGTAATGTATAAAACATGGTGCTTCAGGTAGAGATGAAGGGTAAACTGATGTCCCCCTAAATGGCCAGCCTGTGTATGCACCTAACACTTCACTGAGCAATCTGTCAACATGTCAGCAACACATGTTTTATAAAAAGCCTCCAGTGGGAGCAAAGGCTCCTGCCAGGGCTTAGGAAATGCTTTGAATTCAGCAGATTTCTATTGCTGGAGTCCCCCGAGGTTCCTTTTACAATGCCTACATTTCAGAAATTTGAACTTGGGACCCTTAGGGGGTTCTCTCCGAATGCCTGAAAATGTAGAGTTATATTGTTGCGTGTCCCCAAGCGGTCTTTACTAATACCTGAATTCGGAGAAGCTGGAAATTACAGAGCTCCCCAGGGGGAGCTTTATCCACACCAGGAAGAAGAGAATAACTCTGCAGGGAGATTGCTTAATGCATTGCTGAAATAAAAGAATTTGAGAGAGATGGGTTGAAGTGTTTTTTTTTTCTTTTTTTTTTTTTTTTCTGGCCACTCCTTCAGCTTAGCTAAGTCCTTAAAGACAAAGTCAGGGTAAGGAAGCAGCTGGGCTCTTTTTAATGAAATTTTAGATATGGCTTTTGAAATAGTCAGATGTCTGATGCCGTGTGTGTGTGTGTGTGTGTGTGTGTGTGTGTGTGTGTAATAGAGAGCACGTGAGTGTGCATCTTGGCGTGTCCTCCCTCTAGAGAAGCCTCTTTTGTTTATGTGCAAAAGTTGTTTTCATTTTAAGGCGCATCATCACTTTTGCCTTGTTTGCTCCCAGCCTGAGCCGTTTTTTTTTTTTTCCTTCTTCTTTTTTTATACTCCCACTGTACCTGTCTCTCTGTTTCTTGGAAATATTTCTTTATCTCTTTCTCTCTCTCTCTCTCTCTCTCTCTCTCTCTCTCTCTCTCTTTTGCTTTTCTTTTATTACAGCTGCCTGTCATGCTTTGTAAGCTCTCCCCTTTTCATTACTTGGGCTGTTGCTACTTTCTTTGCCAAGTCTCACTACTTTATTGAAGACTTTATTCCTGTGATGGTCCCATTCCCTATTTATTTTCAACCAGTCCTCCTCCGCTCACTCTCTTTGTAGCTCAGATTTTTGCAAATGCTGGAGTTCTGGGGTATTTCACTAAGTTTTAGAGGTGACATAGATTGTTTGACAATGTCAAGTAGAGATGCAAGGTTTAATATCCAGTGTGAGTTAGTTCTTGGGCTGAAGGAGAGACAAGCCAGTAGTCTGTGTATGTGTGTGTATGTCTGAACAGAACACACACATGTGGACACCTATGCATATACACACACACAGACAGAGCCTATGTGCAGACTTAGCTAGCGCAAAAGGCTTGGGGTGAGGGGTGGAGTTCTACTCTTGACTATTAAGTGAATAAGAATATTTGAAGTCCATTCCTGCTCTTTATTATCTCTGGTAAAGAGAAAGAAAACTATCCTCCTTGTGTGTGCACTTTCTAGATCTTTCCTTGGCTGTCTTTTGACACCATGTCACCTGACCTTATCAGGAGGGAGCTGGGGGGCTGGGGCTCATGTTTACCCAGGGTCCTCCTGGGACTGAACACTACCTCTGAGCCCAGCTTCTTTCTGCTTTACAGACAAAGACAAGGAGAACATTCTCACAGAACTCTGCTGTCTAGTGTAAAACAGTTCCAGCTGTTGCTGCTCATGAATTTTTTTTTTTGAGGAAGGAGAAGGAATAATTTTTAAAAATCTATTGGCTTGTTTTTTAGGTGTGGCTACATTCATAGAGTTGTCACCAGGCATTTATTTTTTTTAATCTGACTCAGTTTAAAAGTAGTGAGGGATCAAAATACCAACTGTTTTAGGATTTGGAAAATTATAATAATATTTTATATTTGAGTTTATTATGGTAGAAGAGATTCAGAACTTTTTTTGAAGACAAAAAACATTGGACATCTGCAAATTTACTCTATTTACTTCAGTTATTAGAGTAACACATTACTTCATATTTTAAATTTAAGGTCAGGTTTCACTCTTGAGAGATTTTCCTGCCTTTTTCTGAAAAGTTGTCTAGCAAAACAAGACAATAGAATTAATTATACTTAATTCAGACACATAAACTTGGAGGGGGGGGTATAGTTTTTTTTTTCCTGTTTTTTTTCCCCAAACCAGAGTTCTTGCTGATACAGCACAACCCTGTGGGGGTTTTATAGGAGTATTTATTATGGCCCAGTAATTGGAGAACAACCTCAGCTTTTTAATTAGGCTGTATTGGACTGAAGACCCAGGAAGAACATTTGAATTCAACTCAAACAGCATCTCTTGCTAAGTGCAGGATAACTCAAGGGTTAAGTTTACAACAGGGTCCCCCTCTGAAGTAGGAGAGGCCAGAGCAGAAATTCATGATGTATAAAACCAGGTGACTGAAGTGATATTCTTCCAGAGACAGAAGGAGAAACTTTTCAGAGTGAAGTGCCTGGCGCATTCTTCATTGAGGAAAATGAAATAAAACAAAACAAAATAATGAGTAGAGGTGATTGTTAATACGTGTTAGAGGCTCACATTGAGCTTCCTGTGAGATTTTGGATGTACTTTCCTTTGGAGAGTGTGCTTTCCCTGTTCATTATACAAAAGGAGGTACCAGCTGCCTTTTGCACAAAGCAGGCACACGGTGGGTTCAAGTCATTCTCTGTGCGTTTAATGCATTTGAGGAGAGTGTTTTGTCCTTAAGCACTTTTAAGTATCCAATGGAACACTTGAATCTGGAGCCCTAAAAAATTTAAAAGCTCTTTTATCTGTACTCCATGTGGTGCCTTGCACTTAAAAATCTTCTGTGTTCTTTGCTCTCCTCTTCAATTGGAAAATGTTTTTTATTCTGGCTGAAGGTTTTTTTTTTTTCTTTTTTGTTTGTTTTTTATTTTTCTTACTTGCAGGTGTCTCTGGAAAAGCCCTAAATGGAGGAAAAAAAATTGTAGGATTTCTTACTAAAATAACACTTCTATTTTAAGTGTGGCATTTTTAATTCTTTTAGGCTTCTTAGTAGGTTTTTCAAAATGGCTCTCTTTTGACACCTTACCACATTTATAGTGGAATATTATTTTTGGCACATCCAAATTGCCTTTCATTTTGCATCCTAATACACACATGCATGTGCACACACACACATGTATATGTGATCTTACACCTGTTACTTCTGTTCTTGGCCAGCCCAGTGGAGCATGGCTGTGGTGACTTCCTCTTCCCTAATGCTGAATTGTGTCATTTGAACCTCCAGGCCCTACCTCATCCAAGGCCTGCATGTGGAGGGCTGTCTGGTCTAGTGGCCTGATGAGCTGGTCATTCACTGCCTGACCTTCCTTTGGCTTTAAAATAATCCTCAAAGGCCCTCCTCCTGTCCTTCTCCTGGGCACTTTCTCCCCTCTGGGCTCTGCATTCTGTCTTACTCTAGCTGCAGTCAGTGCCATTAGAAAAGTTTTGAAAGTTTTATTAGGAAGAAATGCTTATAAATATGTTCATAGGCAGGAGGGGAGCTGATGGCTCACTCCTGTAATCCTCTCCACTCAGGAGGCTGAGATTTGAGGACTGTGGTTTGAAACCAGCCTAGGTAGAAAAATGCAAGATTCATGTCTCCAATTGACCAGCAAACAGATGCAAGTGAAGCTGTGGCTCAAGTGATGGAGGGCTGGCCTTCAGGGAGGGATAGAGCCTGGTTGCTGAGTTCAAGCCCCTTTACACACACACACACACACACACACACACACACACACACACAGTCCCAGCCCCCAGAAGTGTGCCCCATATCTTTCTGGTTAGGTTGCATGTCACAGAGTTTAGGATTGTCAGTCAGATTGCTTGAGTACAACTCCTAGCTCCACCTTTTAGTAGTTGTATGATTTGGAGAAGTTACTTTGTAAGTGTGGTCTACCATCATGCTCTCCCCATTGGGTCTCCCTCATGAAGTAATAGAGACATTATACCTCATGTCCAGTGTATCTTAGAAGCTGAGTGTTCAAAAAAGCATTGGCCATTATTGTGACAATGTAGGACAAGTAATTAATAAACTATTTTCTACATTTTGTGCTTTCATGAAATGTGCTCTCTAGAGTAAACTCTTTAAATGATTTGAGTTTGGCAAGTTAATTTGGGCCCAAGGTTTTTGTTTTGTTTGTTTTTGTTTGTCTGTTTCGTTGTTTTTGTTGTTGTTGTTCTGTGTGCTGAACCCAGGGTCTCACCCATGCTTGGTGAGTTACTGGTCTTCCCTGGGCCAGTGTTTTATTCTAAAATAGAAAGTGAGACCCTGCAGGTTGTCTTGAGGCACAATAAGATCTTTCTTTCTGTCCAGTATTTGTGTTGAATGACAAGGAAATCAAAGTAGGTTTACATAACGGATCATTTTTCACACATGTTTTGTAATGCTTTTTGTTTTTCTGATTATTCTTTACTCCTTTTGTTTTTCTCATCATTCTTTATTCTTAGATTCCTTTGAATCATTTTGTTGGTAAAGTGCCAGATAAACCAAATTAATGCCATAGGAACATAAGAGGTTAAGTGGAACACTGATTTATTGTTCTTGACTCCTCATTCCTAGGTCCATTGTTTGTTGATAGGAAATACAAGAAATTTCATAGCCAAGATATATAAGATGAAGGCAAGGCAAGCCTATGGAATAATTTACTTAGAATGAATATAATACGAAATGATCATGTGGCTAGAGAGAAGTGGGAATGAGAGAGATTGAAACAGTACTTGGAAAGTCCTTCAGTAGAGATGATTTGATCTTGGCTTATAAAATATTGATTGTCCTTGATCATGTCTTGAAATGACTGAACTTGGAACAAATGTTTCCCTAGATGGCTGGGAGAACTCCATCCTTCTCAATGGGACCATAAATTTACTTTTATACTTAATTTTTCTAATTATTTTTATACAGAGAGAAGAGCTGGCCAGCATGAGTCAACGTTGATATGTTGTCCTTTTAGTTGGTAGAAGCCCTCACAAGCATTGGATGCAGGCTTTGCAGTATCTTCCTTATTTGTTTCTCACTTTGAAAAACAGCTGGAGCTCTAGAATTCAGTGGTGCTATAGAGAGTGCTGACTCTGACGTGTGTGTGTGTGTGTGTGTGTGTGTGTGTAAAATGGTATATATTCCTAGTAGATAGTGAGTATTGTTATATGAAAAAGACAATATAAGGAGATACAAAGAGCTTATTAGAAGTCTTACACTTCTTGTTACATTCCTCATCACTCCTTTTTTGAAAACAGAGTCTATTTGTTTATAGAAGTGTGTGTGTGTGTGTGTATGTGTGTGTGCACTATTAAGCATCAATATGAGTACTCACTCAACTACACTGTGGGCATTCATCCCTTCCATTGGCTATTTAGTTGGGGGGGCTTGATTATGTGTATACATTTCAGGCATTGCCATGACATTCATCCCTGTTATTTTCAATACTGGGAGTGTTGGAAACACGATAGCCATCTGTCAATGCTGGGGCCCAGGGGTGAGGGGACATCTGTATTTTGGTGGTGACTGGGGCAGCACTGAATGGGAAGTCCTCCAAGGATCCTTGCAGCTCCCAGCCTGTGATTCTGTGAAATAATTTGGCTGTAATGTAGTACCAGGAACATTTTTTTGAAACTTAATGTGATATCATATCCTTTATCAATATATTGTATCACTGCAGTTTGTGACATTATGCTGTAAAATGCTAGGCCATAAAAGCCTATAATTTATAAGGCTATATTAGGTACTTACTTTATGTATTATAGCCTGATAGCCTTGTAATTCAACATTGCCTATCATTTATTCTATATATAATTCCATGGAGGGTTCTGGTGACATTATAAACCACAAAAGCAGAGCTCAAGTGGTTAGTCATTAGAACCCCAAGATAGAAATACCTTGTATTACATTATTCAGTATTTATTATTTTCCATAATGTGAAGTTAAAACACTTGGATCTGAAACATTTTATATTTACATTCCACATCACGGTAGTCATATACATGTCAATCAGAAATGTTTTGCTTGAATACCACATCACAACCATATGCAACCTTTTTTTAATTTAAAATATGTATTGGCTATACAAGGATGTGTTGTCCATCATCCTGAACATCATTTTTCCCCCCCTGCTGGCTGGTAATCAAAGAAGAAATTTTGCTACCCATCCATTGTGAAGTTTTTTGGTTGCTTAAAGAGAAGCAAAGTACATTTGCTTTTGAATGAATTCTAAATCATTTATGCAGAGCCTGGTCAAAAATAAATACAAGGCTCTTTCACATACACACACACACACATACACACACACCTCTATAGTATGGGTCACGGGCCCATGTCCTGAAATGCTTTAGATCACTATTGTAGAATTCTGTCATGTATTTTTAGAAGTAGTCTGTACATCCAGTCTAACCACATGATCACCTTGAGTGATGTAGTTCTCTTTCATAACGTTAGTTTTTGTTTAATAAATAATTCTATACAATCTCTTCTGTTCTGTACACCTTTTCTCACTACCTTCCTTTACCTTTTCAGAGACATTTTGATTATAGAAGCCATGGGTGGCATGACAGATTATGGTAACAAAAGCAGCTAGACTATTTCACTGGATTTGAGAATGAAAATTAAGCCTTATTCTCTGCTTCAATTTTCCCACCATTTGAGCCATTTTACCTTGAGACTTTTTAGAGATTAAAAGTTGGAGGAAAGAGAAAGATGGCCAAAAGTTAATAAAAATAACTGAGTTATAAAGGAACAAAAGCCAATCTACTGTAAAAAATGACCTGTTTTATGACATCACATTATAATAACTATTCACAGTGGTGAGCAAGTCCGCAGAGAATCCATGCTTATAGTCATTTATTATTTGTTAGAAGTTCAGGAAGAAGGACTGAGATTTAAAAACAAAGAAGAGAGAGAGAAAAATAGGAGTAGCAAGTGGACTGCTTTCACTTTAAATCACAGTGCAGTTTCTTTGCTAGCCAGTAAGTGACTTGAAAGTACTGAAAGATAAACAACCCAAGCAAGGGCCTTGGATTCTTGCCATATGCTAGGATCTCAATTAAGGGATGAAATTGCAGGACTCTCTTCAGTTGGATCACAAGGGAGGCCTGGTTCTGGGGGCCAGTCAAAAGGCCCTGGGGCTGTTGTGGGCCTGGGCCGAGGAGCTCCAGGGGTCTAACTACCTGCATTAGCATTAATGGTACTTAGTGCACAAATCTCTTCAAATCCATGAGAATAGATCCCTGGAAGGAAGAAATGACTAGAGAGTCTGGTTTAACTTGGATCTCTCCTTTGTTAGAAATACTTGTCTCTTTTTCTTTGTCATCTGTGATGAGTATGTAATGCAGAGAATTACAAATAGAAAGAACTTAGATTCTCTGTAGAAGACAGATTTTAAGTGCTATTCAAACTGCAAGGTGCAGGGAACATTGGAATTACTACATTTTGGGTCCATGAATAGCGATTTGCTCCGTTTTAGCACTAATTGCATCGCCTGTGCTGTCATATTTTGCTGTGGCACCATTTCCTCTAAGTATTGCATTATTGACTTAAAAGGTGTCATTTTCCAAATGACAGAGGTAGGGAAGTACATTTTCCTTATTTCATAATTTGCACACAGATTGAAGAAGACTCAACCATTGTCACAAAATTCGGCTATGATGGATCTTGTATTTTAACTGGATTGTGGGTGTAGAAAAATCTACCAGTACATTAATTTAATGGAAGATTGTGGCATCCTTGAAAAATATTTTGAAAGTTAAGTCATGTTAATTTTCTTCCTTATTTCTTTCCTTCTATTTCTTAAGACCTGATCATCTTTGACTTCTTAGTGTTTAGTGTCACTATAGATAATGGCAAGTTTGAAATAATTGAGGCTTTGGCAATATTTATATTTTGCACTGTGCTTTTCATCCATAGAAATGTAGTACAGATATTAACATATTTTGATCCTACCCATAAACTACAGAGTAAATTCTCCTTAACATTTTCTTGCCACCAGATGAGATCAGTGAGCTTAAATATGCATATTACACGTTCCCATTTTTCCACTAGACCTTTGACACTCGGGTCTTTGTGAACAGAGATGTATGCGCACTTCAGTTGATAATTGATACTCTGGGCTTCATTTTGATATGACCCACTAATAATTGCTAATTTAGGCATCCAAATTAGATTAGGGAGTTTTGTGTTTGTTTTGTTTTTTTCCCTGAGCCAACTTTTCTCTAACTTCATACTAATGAAAGCTAGCTGGTTTTGTGGTAGAAGGAAAGGAAAGTAACATTACATTAAAGGTAGATTATTAGGCTGGGAATGCAGCTTAATGTTAAAGCGCTTGTCTGACACACACAAGGGTCTGTGTTTAATCCCTAGAACTGAAAAACATAACCAAATAAAACAAAAGGCCAGGTGTTCCACTGATATGAATAAGGAAAAATGGAAAGATTACAGTAATTGGTCTTTGCCTAGAATAGCTATATGATGGTTAATTCCTTTGCATACAATAGGTTCATTTATTAATGATAATACCCAATTCCATTGAACTTGCATTTAAAAAGTCATGATCATTAATTGTGTTTTCAGGGCGTTAAAATTAAGGCTAACTGAATACATCTAAGCTAATAGGACTTCTCTAACTTCATATATAGTAAAGAAAGCCATCTACTTCTATTATATTAACAAACCTATGGAAGAATCAGTGTAGGAGTGCAGGGTGTGGTCCAAATGCCCAGAGCACTCTCTTCCTTAAACTAGGCATTCAGAGTTAGTGCATTATGTTTATATGTTGATGGGAATGGGGATCCCAAGTACTTACTTCTCTATGCAAGTAGTTATTCAGTATAGCTCTTTCTCTCTGTCTCCATGTATTCAGCATTAGAATGATAGTTTACATTGCTTGAAAATTATGTGAGTGTTTGTTGCTGTTGTATAGGAAGGAAATAAATCAAGGGCTTTTGTGGGATTTTAAATTCTTCCCACGGGGAAAGAGCTAATATTAAGGCCTTCACTAGTGGGATTAATTTAGTCTATCTCTCAAGTCTATTGGGTATTATATTTATACATTATAAAATATGTTTGGCTATGTCTTAAATGAATATTTTTCTATCTGCCCAGTGAATGTTAAGGTAATAGTTTATGTCTGGGATGGGAGGATGGAAAAAGGAGGAAGTGATGAGGCACCACTTTCAGGGCTGTGTCACGAGAGGGTACAGGCTTATTACTCTGAAGCTCACATCATTTTTGGTGCTACCTGAGCAATCTTAAAGATAAGATGTTCCTAGATGCTGAGAACAAGAGGAAACGTCATCTACTCTTTCCATGACCACTTTTAACATTTTCCTTTTCAAAATTTATGCACTTAAAAGTAAGCTCTTTAAAAAAAAATTTGCACGTGGTGCCGATGGCTGATTGCCAAACTCTGTGTGTCTCTGCCATCCGTAGCAGCCTCCCTGGCTGTCTTCTAGCAGATCTGTCAGTTCATCAAGTCTCCTCCTCCCTCCCACTGCCTTCATGGATCACTGAGTGTGCTGGTGCTCATGTGTCAAGGGGAAGGGCACAGCTGCAGAGAGGGTCACCCCTGGAGACCCAAGCTTCCTGCCTCTGTGGTGTAGGCAGTCCTGGTCAATCTAGCCCTGTGACCTGTTTCCCTTTCCTCTGCTCATATTTGTTTGTCAGGAAAGTCCATTGGCCCCAGCGCAGAGCACTAAACTTTGATGGGGAAGGAAGAAAGAGGAAGGGAGCCATCTCTGAAAAATGTAGTAATTTGTCAACATCTGTTTATCAGAGTGGGGATCAAAACATATACATTGGAAGCCAAATGTGTTTCTTATTGTCTGCTTAATCATCTTTGTGGTTTTAAGGGTAGGTGGGTAGATAGGTTACACACACTAGATGGATGAAATGTTGCCTCGGTGGCCTGTCAATCAAAAGACAAAAGTTCTGTGAGTTTGTTTTCATTTGTTCACAAGCTTTGATTCAATCTGAATCACTCAGGCCACTCTAGCTTTAAACTATAGTGAAAAAGGGCTCAGTGTCCTCTTATTAGGCTATCCTTGGCTTCACCTTATTTTGTTTTCCTTTTCCCTTTTTGCTCCACAAGCTGTGTTGGAAGAAATTGTAAAGTTCATCCTTTATAAAAACCCCAGTTACATGATAGAAAGGTTTATTCAAATGCCTGTCATATTCTTGTGAGTTTTATCACAGCAGGATCCAGTAGCCCCACAAATCGGCAGGAAATCCACCATAAATTTTTCAGTTCCTTGATGATTGAGTGTTTGCACTATAGCGGGTTTTTTTTTTTTTTGGCAATATTTTATAGGTTGGATAAGGGATTTGTTTTGAATGAAAGCCCAGATAAGGTTTGTAAGTTTTTCTCTTTCTTCTTTATTTCCAATTTTTCCCCTTTGGGGTTGGAACTTCTTTTCCCCCTCTGTGCTCTGATGCTTGGTTGAACAGTAGGATATTGAGGTACTTGCTGTGCCTGACAGACATAAAGTTAAATATACAACAATGAGGAAGAATCCAGGGGATGAGCTGTAAAGTCCCACAACAGACTTTAAGATGCTGTAAATATATTCAGATGGCAACTCTCCCATCCACTAGACACAACATCTTATTTCATCTTGAAAACAAGTCTGAAGAATGCCCCAAGAATTTTACATTGAATGTCTGGTGATATGCAAGTCTTTCTTTATTATTCCAAAGTAGCTGCCCATAACAGTATCATAAATATTAGTAGATTGGGCGATGTTGAACTTTGTTATATTTTCTTTCCAATGAGACTATCCTTCCTTCTGTTTGTTTTAATAATGCAGTACCCATTTTTCTATAATCTAGAATTTTTGCGAGTGTTTGCCAATGATATTTTATTCATACACCATTTGCCATTAATAGATACTAGGTGTTTAATTATTTTCAACAGTATGGTAATGGTTTCTGCTAATATAGTTAGACCACAGCACAGTATCAACTTACCTGAGAATCAGCAACCCCAGAAGTAACAAGACCACATCTGGTCATGCGATGTACATGGGGAACAGTCTCCAGTCCCTCTTAAGCCAGCTGGAATAACCACCATAGGAGCGAAAAAGTGTTATTGGCCTTTCTGGTTCCTTGGTAAAGGACTTTGTGTAAAGGAGTACCTTAACAGCAAAGGAGTTTACTCACTCCAGGACCAGTGACACTCCACAACTAGGGAAGGCAGGAAACCATAGTACCTTCCACATAGAGGAAGAGGCTTTCTCTTTTTAAGTGATGAGAGATGGGGGAGGGGGTAAGAAGATGTTGATCACATATTCACCCCTTTCCACCTGCCATTTCTGAACTTGTATGAGATATTTCATCTTCCTAGTCTTTATCTTTTTTGTGTCTGGGATGGCATCTTTGAATTTTTAGAGCGTTTCCTGCTCTGAGGTTCTAGTTTTTGTAAAACATATTTTTGATTTGGTGTTATTGTTAATCACTACAAATCAATTTATTATTAGGGAACTTACTTGACTCAAGCCTATATTAGCCAGTGGATACGTTGGCAAGTTTCTTGTAGTAAGGCTTCTATGAGATGTATTGTCTTATTTTAATAGACAAATAAAACAAATCTACCTATAGCCAGTCCTAAATCTAAGAAAGGAAAATGACCCAACTTAATTATCTCTTCCTACTCCTTGGCCTTTTCTCCTCTTCTAACATTGCTTATTCTCTAGATTCATAGCATAAGTAAGTATTGTGAAGACCAGAGTTAAAAAACAAAACAAAACACCTGAGTCAAGTAGTTACATTCATGTGTATTTGCTGTGCATGTGTCTATGCATATATGAATATGTGTTGAGCTGTACAAGTTGTGTGTGCACTAAAATAGGCATATGGATATCTCTGTGTGTTATGTAGTTTGTATGCTTGTGGGCATGTGTGTGGTAGTGGTGATAGAGGTAGGTGCTGTTAAGCTACACGAGATTAGATTTTTCCTTAGTATTTTTTTTTACCAAGTGCATCCTGTGAGTTGTTGCCCTACCAGCACAGTTGAGAAGACAGCCTGTTAAACCTTCATATTCTCTACCTTTCATGTTACATATGCTTTGCTCTTCTTTATCTTTGGCTCTTCCTATAGTTGCTTCTTGTTTTGCTCTTGAGCTCCGTCTGGCAAAATATCTAATGCTATTCCCTTGATTTACCTAACAAATAAATGGAACTTCCAGGATTTTGTTGAATTAATAATGAAAATTACAGGAAGGAATAATCAACATAAAAATAAACATTGTGGTCATGTACTGTAAATTGCACCCCATAAAATTTATTTTTTGAATAAAATAAAAGAATGAGACCTTCTTTAGAAAATGAAGTACTTCAAAATTTGAACCATGAAAATGCAATGTGGTAAAAATATTGATCTGTGAAGAAAACTTACAATATGCTTGGTTAAAAAAAACTGATAAATGAATAAAATTATCACGATTTTAATAAAAATGAGTTGATCCCAGTGAAAATAATTTCAGTGGAAGTGGAAAAACCACAGAGTAGTTAGCCATAATAGTAGCTCTGTACAATAAGAAATTGATGAAGGAATTTAATCAGTTCAGTTGGGCACACTCCAGAAATTTTTTAATGATAAAAATTCATCAGTATCGGCAAAATTCTGTTTAAAATGCTGGTATTCAACATTTTAGATTCAAAGTGTTGAAGCAAGATGGCAGGGTAAAATTAGCTGTGATAATAAATATGTAATGTTTTTATGTAATTCTCACAGATCAACAAATTAAATGGCAGTAGCTTCATATTATGCAGGAGAAATTGAACCCCAAAGAGACTGGAAAGTGGAGTACTGCTAGAATTAGGAATCTAAGTTTAATACATCATAGTAATGAGGATACCAATGCCTCATTTTGTTTTGTTTGAAACAAGGTGTGGATTGACTAGTCCGGCCTTGAATTTGTGATTCTCCTTCCTAGTGCTGGAATTATAGGTATGTATCCCCATGTCTGGCCCTTACCAACACTTTTTTATGCTACTGATCCAAAAAGGGTAAAACATTCTGAATATAAATATACTTAAACAGAAAAAATATTAGCACTGTTAAATTTTGAATAATTCTAGTGTCCTGGTCAGAAGTTTTATGTTCTAATGTATAGGTGAATAATTTATTTGGTGGGTTACACCTATTTTTCACCTTTCAGAATAACTATGTTGATGTGCCTTGAACAAGATAAAAACCACAGGTTTGAAAGCTGGGTGAAATTGTTCTGTCATGTGCCAGGCACCAGGAACTAGCCTGAAATATCCAAGTGGCCTTCTGATTTTGGATGCATTAGTATGCATTTGTCCTGAGGCTAAATGAGACTCATTCTTACCATGGTTTTAATTAAGATATTTGAAATTTTTCAAAAGATCTTCTAATCTAAATTAGTTCTTGACTAAAGCTTCATTGAGAAATGAATGTCCAAGCTAATAACTATAAAGCAGAAGATATTGTATGTTAGTGCTTGCTTTCTATACTCCCTCATTAGTCCTACTTCACAATTACCCACCAAAGGTCTCTAAATCATATTCAGCAAAAATTTAAGATAGACAAAGCTCCTTTTTAGATGTCTCTCAACCCTCTCTATTTCTTCGTTCTCTTTGAAGGTCTCTTGGAGCCAGAATCATAAGTCATTTCAAACCTACTATGGATTCTAACAGGATATCTAATCATTATCCATGTATACCTTAGGCTCCAAGCCACACAACTCTTGTCCTTCAGTGGTATCCACTGTGGCTAAGTATCAACATTGTACCAAAAAATTTTTACCTCTTCATCATTTTGACAAATTGTCTCCTGCTATTCTTACTCATGAGCTCCCATAGGAGCAGAGACTGTGTTTTCCTTTTATCTTAGTAGATTCAGAGTAAATATTTATAGAATAAGAAGTTGGGCTGCTACTGAAAGTAAATTTATGCTAAGATGTGAATGACTAATACAGTCCTAACCTTCCCAGATTTACTTATTCCTTAAAATTTTTTTTGTTCGTTTTGGTTTTTGGTTCTTGTTGTTTTAACTTATGTGTCCTTAAACAGTATAACAAAGTAGAGGAAAAGGTCTGGTAATTGTACACTTTGTGGTACAGGAGTTGCTCTAAAGGAGAACTCTACCTATAGCAGCGTTCCATATAGGAAATGTAGCCCCAGGAAAGGTTTTTGACTCAAGTGCTACTACTTTTAAAGAAAAGAAGTCATTCTATTTCTGTACTCATGGATTTTCTATACTTCCTTTTTTTTGTTATTGTTTTTTGCTCCCATGGTCTATGGTGGCATAGAGCAAAATTAGTGGACAACAGTGATTGCTTACATATCCTGTAATACTCTCTGTTCTTTATAAGGCGAAAGCTATGGTCCATTGTGCTACTATCTTTTAATTGTTGGTTTACTTAACTAAGGGTTTTATAACCCTAGTAAAAACTTAAGAGTTTTAGGATGTTTGGTCTGCTGCTCTGTTTGTTTGGAAACGCCTGGCTCCTTTTCCTAGCTGCTGGTGAGGTAAATGCTGTAGTCTTTCAGCACAGCAGGGGGTGCGTAATAACTTATGCTTCAAGTCAGCAACTCTGGGCATTGCTTACATATGTAGAACTTCCAGCCGATTTTAAGCACATTCCACAGAGACAAACTTACAGGGCTCAGAGTTGGCTAACAGATCTGATACCTGGACATGAGCTCCATTTCATGGAATGACTTTTAAAATTAAAAAGAAGATGGAGGGGAAAGGTGGAGGGTTGTGGGGAGGAGAATTGGTAAAGATGGAGGAATGGAGATAAGAAAGGTGGTTGTGTGTGGAGGAAAGGGGGAAAGGTGAAGAAACACATTCTCTTGGACTTTTCTTATTTCTTCCTAGCTATTCATAAATATAAAAACATAAAATATTTTTTGTGACTAAAGAAATTGGGATTGTGGAGCCATTGGCTGAATAGACCAAGTCTTCTATCAATGTCGTAAATAGACTAGGTGACCAAAATGGAAAAACAGCATGCATTCACACAATTGAACAGAGAATCCCTTTCAACTGCAGATAATTCATAGGGTTTGAGCACTGAAAATTTAGAGGCCACCCCTCTCCACCACCACTACCACTACCCTGCCAGCCATTACTGGTCAAACAGGAGGCATGTTGTTATGTGAGCAATATTAAGTCACTTGCCCCACATTTTCTCTGGAAAGTATCTGGAGCCTCTCTGAAGTAGTGAGTGTGAGCCACCTTGATAATGCCCTGGACTTGAGTCCCCAGTGCCTGAACTTCCTTTCCCACCTCCCTCTGATGCTTTAACACTATGCAAGATGGCACACTCAACCAAACCAGGAAGAGAAGCTGGCTTTGTAAAGCCTCCTGAGAAAAAGCTGTCCACAATTTAGCACTTCACTCCATGGAGACTGTGCATCCCAAACCTACCCCTCAGTATCCATGGGAGTTCTTCTCAGGACCTCTGCATATAATAAAATCCACGGATGCTCAGTCTTTTGTGGAAATTGGCATTGCATTTATATAAAACCTACAAAATCCTCTCAGATACTTTAAATTCACTCTAGGTCACTTAATAATACTAATACATTGTAAAAACTATGTAAATATAGGGCTTGAACTAAAGGCCTTGTGCTCCTACTTAACTTTTCACACAAGGCTGGCATTCTACCACTTTAAACACAGCTCCACTTCCAGCTTTCTGCTAGTTAGAGATAAGCATCTCATGGATTTTTCTACCCCATCTGGTTTCAAACCATAATCCTCAGATCTGAGATTCTGGAGTAGCTAGGATTATAGGTGTGAGACTCCAGCACCTGCCTTTCTGATAGTTTCGATTTTTAGATAAATCCTTGGATAGAGAACTCATGGATATGGGGGTCAAGTTGTGTAATATTTACAGAGTAACAACATGTTTGGTTGAACTCTGGCAACCTATATTTTCTGTACCATCTTCTTTTTACTGTTTTAGTTTCCACAGGCCTCAGTATTATTTTTTTGTCCCAATGACTGTCATGGAGAATTTGAAGATTGATGAGGTAACATAGTTATCTCCTGAGCACCAAAGTGGTACAATCAGTAAACATTTGACACATGAGTTAAAAAAAAAGCAGTAGAAAATCCTCTGCTTTCTCAGTGAAATTAGCCAAAACATATAAAGTAGTAATAATCATAGTTTAGAATTCAGCAGTAGTATCAACAATGCTAATTTATTGAGAATTCACCAAGTGCTGGACATATTATGTGGATTCTCTAGCTGAATTTTTCAAAGAATTTTTCAACCATGAGGTTGAGGCATTGTTTGCAGATAACAGTGCTGAGTTTTCCATGGAAAAGTTAAGTAACTTGTGTAAGGCCTTTCAATCCTGTGTTCTTACTTCCGTACTGAGCATGCCCTATTGTGTTATTCCTTGTCTTTTTTTTTTAATGCTGATTTCATTCCCTTGAAATATGCTAAAAACTTGGCTAGTGAGACCAGCATCCTCCCCATTTTAGCAGAAGTAGGTATTGATTTTATGTTTGTGTTGTCTTTGTTCTGTTTTACCTTTTGACCTGTGAGGTATAGGGTCACATAGAAAATAAGTGGCAGAGCTATCATTTACATTGCGTTGTATTGTCTCTAGATCAAATCCATTCATATTCAAAAGCTTCCTATAGTCTCCACTGGATGGTCAAAGTTCTTTGCATGTTTTTCACTCTGTCTAAAATTTTCAGCCCCTCTTCCAACTCTTTGGTTTTTGTAAGTCAGCTTGAACTCTGGGCCTGGGCGCTGTCCCTGAGCTTCTTTTGCTCAAGGTGAATGCTCTACCACTTGAGCCACAGCACCACTTCTGGCCTTTTTTTGAGTAGTTTATTGGAGATAAGAGTCTCACAGACTTTCCTGCTCAAACTGGCTTCGAACTGTGATCCTCAAATCTCAGCCTCCTGAATAGCTGGGATCACAGGTGTGGGCCACCAGCACCTGGTCCTCCTCTCACCCTCTATTCTCCTCTCCACCCCTACTGTGAGCAGTTGAAGCCCACCTGTTCCTTGTTCTGTGAACTGACCAAACATCCATCTTTCCCTGTTCATTTCTAGATTCAGTCTTCTAGTGGCCTCTTCTGCTTTTTAGTATGGAGGCTGCTTTCTCATGTTTGGTGAGCACCTGGTGGGTCTGTTTCCCTTTGACAATACTTAAGCTTGATGAAGTTAGAAATATCATTGA
This sequence comes from Perognathus longimembris pacificus, assembly GCF_023159225.1. Classification (NCBI taxonomy): domain Eukaryota; kingdom Metazoa; phylum Chordata; class Mammalia; order Rodentia; family Heteromyidae; genus Perognathus; species Perognathus longimembris. The sequence goes on along the minus strand of NC_063175.1, from coordinate 21,867,113 downwards.
TGGCCCCATTTCCAGTGCCTGCCACATAGTAGGCACTTCTCAAATCTTTATTGCCCAATTCATGAAATAAATGAATAGTCTTGAAATCCTAATTTTCCTGGACCCTTGGCCCTTCTGTTTCCTCTCTAGTTCCTTCAGTTCTGTTCTTTTTTTTTTTTTTTTTTGCCAGTCCTGGGCCTTGGACTCATGGCCTGAGCACTGTCCCTGACTTCTTTTTGCTCAAGGCTAGCACTCCGCCACTTGAGCCACAGCGCCACTTCTGGCCGTTTTCTATATATGTGGTGCTGGGGAATCGAACCGAGAGCTTCATGTGTAGGAGGCAAGCACTCCTGCCACTAGGCCATATTCCCAGCCCTCAGTTCTGTTCTTATCTCTGCTCCTGGAAGTTTTCACCTATGGTGCCCTCTAACTACTTTGGAGCTGAACTAATCTGACCCCCTGCTAGCTATTAGCCCCAGGAGTGCAGAACGGTGTACATATTTGTTGGATTGAAGCAAATTGATACCATAACTCAGTCCTAAGAAGGTTTATTTCACAAGGGTCATGAGAATTGAATCAAAGGGCTGCTTCAAAACTTTCTTATCTGCTAAATTACAAAACTGAACTTGGTCAAGACCTGTAGCTAGAATGGACCAATTTAAAATGAGCTCACTATTTGATCCTGCTCCTGGAGAGGAGAGGCCTGCCTCCTAGGCATTCCCCATGTTACCAGGAAGGGTAGGAAGAATGTGGGGAAGATTGCGTCTCTTTACAGTGTGGACTTTCTTAACTGTCCTTCTGTTGATCACTCAGGATGAAGCATTCAGGTGCAGCATTCTTCATGCTGTGGCTTCAAATATTGTACTTACTGATTGGCCTATGTTAAGCATGTATTATGCCTCAGTTTCCTACCTATCTTCCCCATGTGGGGTTTTTGTGAAGCATAAATGACATGGCATATGCAAAACATCTCAAATGGTGCCTGGTGAGATTTACTTGCTCACTAAATGATAGCTATAATTTTTTTCTTATAATTTCTTATTATAAAATAGTAGTGGATGTTGGGAAAACATTTTCAGGTAAGTTATTGGGTGGGCAATCCCTGGGAATCCACATACATGTTCATCTTTTGTAAACAGAAATGGCAAATCTCTACTGCCATTTTTGATAGCGTGATACTCATTCTTAAAGTTCATCTTTTCTTTGGAAGAATCCATAGTGCTATAGAGAAGACCGAAGAAGAGCTGGTGGGTCAACTAGCTTTTCTTTTGCTGGCCGGGGATGCCTCCTTATGGTCTATTTCCAGTGTTGTTCCCATTAATTTCCCTTCAGATTTGTAGCCCCCCAATGTATTTCTTGGGAAGCTATTCTGATAATATATTGCTATTAGGATTTTTTTCTTGATATAAAACCTGAATTTTCCTTTGCTTAATTTAATCCCTCTTCACATACATTCTGGACCTCTTTAAATAATTCTTCTCCCTCCCTGCCACTTGCACCTTTCAGTTACTTGTAGAGAGTTGTCATGGCTCCCTTTGGGCCTAATCTTATCACTGTGATTCATGTTGGGCAAGCTGTACATTTTGTAATAGTCCATGGACATTTTCTTAGAATGCTGTCTGATTGGAATAAAGGCAATCCTCCAGTGGTATGATCCAGACCTTATTATCAATAACAGCTACCAAACATGAAACAAAGCAAGTGGGTTTTTGAGAAAGCAAAGAAGGTAATGAACAGGAAGACATTGTTTACCTTGTGTAGTATTATTCTTAGGTGCAAGTATCTGTCTTTATTTAACCTATAGTCTATACCTTTAGAAGGGCATACTGTTGTATGAACAGCTTCAAATGGCAACTAAATGTAAAGTAATTTTATTGCTTATATATTTAGGGATGTCTATATCTGTGTATCTAATATTTTGGGAGTTTCTATGAAATATTCTAAAGAAAACTGACAAAGGTTAATGCAAGGGAAAAAGGAACATTAAACAGTGGCCCCTAACATCATGAAGAATGAACCCCTCACCTCTTCCTAAATCTTTGGGTTTTGTTTTGTTTTGCCACAATTGGGGCTTGAATTCAGGGCCTGAGCACTGTTCCTGGCTTCTTTTTGCTCAAGGCTAGCACTCTACCACTTGAGCCACAGCTCCACTTCTGGCCTTTTCTATATAGGTGGTGCTAAGGAGTTGAACCCAGGGCTTCGTGTATACAAGGTGAGCACTTTACCACTAGGCCATATACCCAGCCCCATCCCTTCCTAAATCTTAAAAGCACAACTCTTAGGTAAGTGAGGCACAAAGAATTTTGAAATATGCATTTGATCATTTGTAAGTTTCTTAGAAGACAGACAGAATTTTCCAGGGAGGATGAGTCTCCAGGACCACTGCTGATTGTCAGGATGTGATACTTTTCTAGGAGACTTTCCCATTGGATTCAAGTAGTCAGAGAAGTGCTCAACTTACTGCACTGAGCACTTCTGGCAAAGCAGAATAGGATATACTCCCTGGGGATGAACTTCTCTCTCTCAGGCAGCTCAGCAACACTTTGAGACTTGCCAAAGAAGGAAGGTAAAGTTAAAACACTAGGTTGCATACTTTAGGGCACACAGGAAGTTGGTAGATTGGGTGTTGGAGCCCTAGCCTCCTTTTTCGTTATCCTTGGTTCTCTCAACTGAAACCTGTTCTGAACGTAATATTTACATTAAATATAAAACCCATCCTGAGAAGCAAAATGGAAAAAAGAAGACTGAAATAAGGATCAAGTAAAAGCTCTTTTCTAAAATAGAAATCATTATATTATGTGAGTTCAATGAAGGAATTTAGCTAGTATTAAACTTGATTATCTATTCAATTCTATTCTATTATCCTATTCTGTACCAGTAGAATTGTTCTTAAAATAATAAGCTCATTATAATTATCCTGAAGTCCTCCAAGTCCCTACCGCCCCAATGATGGGTATTAGCCTCCCTTCCTAGCTTTTTCTAGTAGTCATTCCCAATCTCTCTGTTGTGTGTTTTATTTTGTCCAGATTATTCCTCTCTTCCAAACTTTTTCCTATGGAATCTTTAGAGAAGTACATTTTGCTATGATCTTATTAGTGTAGCCTAACAGCAGCTCAATTTTCTGTACTCCTCTTTCTGGGACACTACCATGGCTATATGGGCCACATTTATCAGTTCTATTTCATTAGCCACATGCACTCATTTAACATTTCCACCCAACACTGTTCTTCCTACCTCTGCTCCTGTCATTCTTCATTGGATTGTCCCATTTCCTCACACAGAATGGCAGAGTTGGAGCCTTCCAGCATTATCCTACTTCAAGGTTCCCTTTCATGCACATTGTCCCTGTGGGAGGGGAGAGGGCTCTTTGCAATCCTTTAGGCCCAAAGAGTGGATTCAGAAACTTTTGTGACAGAATCACAAGGCTCAGCTGCCATTTAAAATGCTCCATTTTCAATGCAGCTACACACCCCAACTTCACAAAGCTTACCTTTCTTTGAATGTCTAGTACTTCCTCTTAAGACACATATGTTTGGCTTTGTATTATGGTTGTATATGTATATTTTAAGCTCAATTATAAAAATATTTTCCAATTATTATAAACTATACATACCATGTCACCATATTGACTCTTTTAAGTATCCAATTCAGTAGTGTTATGTACATTCACATTGTTACAGAAATATAGGAAACTGTCACTCCCTATTCCCTTTCTTCCCAATCTCTGGAACCCCGCATTGTACTCTCTGTCTCTTGACTATTTCCCATACCTCATATTATTTGAATCACATATAATATTTACCATTTTAATATCTAGGATTTATCTGTGTTGTATTAGCTACTAAAATTCCCAAGATTAGAATAGTTCAGTGGATTTTTATACCACATTTAAACTTTTCCATTTGTGCAATGATGGACAATATCTTTTTGAGACTCTGTTCTATTTATTTTGAGTATATTTGTAGAACAATTTGGTGGATTATAAGGTTAACTATGCTAAATTTTGAGCTCTCATACTGTCTTATGAGCTTGAGATCAACGGATGTACCATTTTTATCTTGATATCTTCTTAGCTTCTATCACAGTACCTTTTGCACAGTAAACATTCAGTAAATATTTGAATAAGCAACTAAATAATTGAATAAAGTATTTATTAATATTGAATGTGAGTGAGTCTGTAGGTTAATATATTTACATGAGAAATCAAAGGACAGCGAAAGGATATGTAGAGAAATATACTCAATTTCTAAATATCTGCAAAACAAGAACCCAGGAGTAACATGTATATTCTTATGTGGTGATGATTACAAGAGTTTTGTGATAGGTAGTTGCAGATTTATATAAATTTGAAGAAAAATATATTAACGCTTCCACCATCATTTTCACTCTGTATGTGAAGTGTAAAGAACTATAACCCATTAACTGCTAAAATTCACAATTGTTACCAGAGTCGTGAAAGTGGTTGTAACAATAGTAATTGTAAAATGGAAAGTAATTGCAAACAGATTCATGTGCTGTATAATGATCAGATAACATGAGTAAAAGCAGCAATTATGTGTTCCCAGACCACACTGGAGGTAGAAATCAAGAAAAGCATATGTCAGGACTGTATATTATTAAAAAGGCAATGCTTTATATTTACTTTGCACTTGAAAGTTTGAATGATCTGCCTAACAGAAATCGACAATACCCATGCTTTGGAACACATTAAAATTGCACATACAGTAAGACAAATTGCTATTTTATAGCCTTTACACAATGTAGTAAATTTATACTTCTGGTGTAATTCATAACAAATTTGCATAACATTTCCTGGGGGTTTTCATTGTGCTGGTTCATTCTTTCAAACTCTCTTCTTAGAGGTGGCACTAGTCCATTATATAAGTCCAAGGGTCTAACTATGAAAGGAAAGGAAGTACGGAAGAAACTCAAGGACAAAGGTCTGTAATCAAACAAACCTGAAGAACTCTCACAGAAGCCCAATTAGGACTCAGAGGAGACAAATCCATTTTTGCAAGAGGGTCTCTCTTGTATACAACAGACCCATTCCAGTTCCTGAAATTACTTCTTTTTAAAATATCTCTGAAAACTCCAAGCTTCTTGGGAGGTAGAAGACAAGAATCTAGATTATACTCAGTATTCACTCATGATGTTTTATAGAAGCTACCTTGACCAGAATGTAAGTCATCAAGGAGAATGAGCTGGTAAGTCAACCATAACCACAAATCAACCAGTATCTGCTAAGAAGAAACTTAGTTGGTTTTAAAAGATAGTAGGCTATGAAGAAGTGAGAATTTGATTAAAAATACAAATTAAAGATAGCTACTCCACATGATAGTGCTAGATATGTTGTTATTTTATTCCTGTAGGGTTGTGATTTTCATGAATGATTTAGTTTGGTCCCATAAAAATGTGATTAAAATATGTTAATTTAGGTAATCTGTATGTTTCTGTCCTTAAGAAAAAATAAGTACCTGCCAGTAATTGCATTATTTGTAATACATTTTCTTTGCTTCATTGATTTTGTGTCTTGAGGCAGACAGCCTGTAGAATCACACAGTGATTCACTGTTACCCATATCTGCTGGTGAAGCAGATAGGCAGCCTAGAACCCAAATGAGAAGCTTTAATTATTGTTATGGGACTTTAGATAAGGAACCTAATTACTCTGGGTTGGTTTCTGATCCTGCTTCCAGACCTCATATTGTCCTTTGCTCTGGGATGACATCATAGTATATCAATGGCAAGTAAGACAATCACACAGAGTGACTACAGAGTCAAGGCAAGTATTTTGGTTCCTATTACATGTAAAAATTATCCAAAGACAAGTGTGAGGTACTTGAAAATAGCTTACCCACACTTACGCTATTGAATCTTTTGGAGATATGATTCAAACCAGTACTTTGTCATTTGGTGTCCTCAATAGTGATTTCCAGGTTATATGTATTTCTCTAGAGTAGCCAAGCAGATTATATACTGATTGTTTTGTATTAATCTCCTAAATGGTAGGACTCACTTAACTCTGATTGGTGACTGTTCCATTGTATATTAGCATATATATATATATATTCCCCCACATCTGTATATACATACACATATATACATATATATTTACACATGTGCACACATATTCTAAATAGAAACGTAACATATTCTTTCTAACATAGGTCTCTTTTCATTCAAAACAATTAAAATCCTAAATATAAATATCCCTTTAAGTGCTGTTACTTTTTTTTTGAGGTAGATCAAACAATGCAGTCAGTTTTGAAACATAGAAGGTAATATAGTATAAGCAATGATTGATCTAATGCCCTTAGACTCCATTTGTTCCCCCTTAAATTCACATGGATGTGACAGGCTTTCTTTCGAGAAATATAATAGCCAAGAATTTGGCAGTGCTAAGAAGTGGAAATTTATACTTCACATGTTAGGAACCTCGATATCAAGTCAGAAAAGGACTCTGCCAGGGACCAATGTGGTAATTTCTAGAAACACAGATTCTTGGGTTCCAAAATAAAATGCTTCTGCTTTGAGGGTTACTTGTTATAAGAAGAGGTATATAGACTGATTTATGCATGAATACTGCTGTAAATCATAAAACAATGAAATGAATGTCAGCAAGGGATAAAGTTACTTACAGAAGTTAGAGTGAAATTAAGTAACTCTTGAGCTCACTTATGAAAGTATCTATTGTCCTCAGCCATGTGGCAGCAAATGCTGTGTTCAGAACAGTGGTTTGTTGTGTGGATGGTAGTTTCATGAGCAGTTGCAGTGAACTCAGTGCTCACCTTTTAAACATGCTGATTTTTGTTTATCCTTGCAACATATTTTGAAAGCTCTGCTCTCCTATAGAAGCCAATAGGAAGCATGAGCACTTGCACAGCATTTAAATCCCAGATATAAAGCATTTCTAGCACATTATGGATGCGCTATGGGGTTTGAAGTTAATGGGAGTGTCAGGCCAAATGGGGAGAAGTCTATAAGATACTGAACAAGATGCGCCTGTGCTATTTACTATGAGCTGAGAATAAAGAGTGTAGGAAATGAAGCACTTTTGCCTTCTTTAAATATATCTAGGGAGAAATGCCTTGTCTTAAAGACAGCAGAGGCTGGAGACTATGTAACTACTTTTCTAGTGTGTGCTATTTCGCCATGGAGATTGCTTTGTTCAAGAAAAAAAAACATTGAGAAATAAATTGCAGTGTAATCCTTTGCCTTTTTCCATAAAGAATTTGGTCTCCCTAATATATGCATAATTTTTATGAATCAGAACCTGAATCATAAATAAAATGTTAATTTGTAGACACATTTAACTGTGGAGCAGATGGAAAAATAGGAATGTGTTAGAAAACTAGGTATTTGCAGAAGCTAATGAAGTTAATTGGTCTCATTTGACTACCTTATTTTCCCAAAACCCCTAAAGACTGGGCTTTTTTATTTCTTTAATTAAAAATGAGTTTGGTATGTTAATATTATAACCTTTCATATTTTCCTGGTTTCCTATATAAATGTCTTATTTATAGAAGCACCCTTAGGAGTCCAGTATTAGTAAGAACATTAGTAAACTGGGAGCTGTAAGAAGGGTGCCATTGCTATACAAAAGCTATTAGCTACATACATTGTATAATATGTGCTTTTACACCTTGTTATTACTTCCTTGTCCTGTTTCCTTTTGATTACATAGAGAAAGACCCATTTTACTCTAGCTTGAAAATGGTGCAAGTTAAAAAATACATAAAATAATGATCATTGAATGGAATATAATTTTTAAATACCAGTAATGGAACATATTTTGATTGGTTAAATTACACAGTAATCTCCCATTGAAATATCACCAGTGTGAAATCAGAGAAATCACAGCCCTGAGTTAATCAATACCATGTGTGTAGATAATTTTCCCTAAATTATTCTTTGTATAAGGAAACGTTAAAAAGCAAAATATTTAGCCCTTCTCCAAAGAGTGATTTTCAATTAGAACTCTATGTTTTGGCCACCACTGTGGAATGCATAGTGTGGCTGAAAGTAGAGCTACATAATGCAGAGGATTGTGGGACATGGCTCCTCTCATGCCATCACCGACATATTGCATTTGTATTGATTGTCTATGATTTCTGTATATGGATGATTGAGTCTGAGCAAACTACTTATGGTTTCAAAGGATTTGAATAATGTTACACCATAAAATTGGAAATCTCTTTGAATATTGCATTGCAAAGGGACCAAGTTATAGTTTCAGTGCATTTATTAGGCCTCTGCTATAAAAGTAGAAACAATCAGCCATCTTTTTTAAGTTAAGGGATCTTGGATCCAGCAACTCTCTAATAAATCCTGGGTTTAAGGAGAATGGTACGTGCAGCAGTGCTGAAATTGTTTATTCATCTGGTATGTATTAGAATGTAGATTAATAAGAAGACATCTGCAGTTTTACATAAAAAGCAGAGCGGGCAGTTTGGCAAATAGGAATGGAATGGGAGAAATAAAAAAAAGCCAGTTTTATCAAATGCTATTGTCTCCTTTTGACCAAGCATTGTTACTCTCGGTATTACACAGAACACTGACATTCCCTCCCCAACTCAAGCAGCATAGAATGAAAGGTTATGGTTTTGAGAACATATCGACTTAAATGGGAAAGAATTTTATATTTATCATCTTCCTTATAGAAGATCTAATTTTTCTGATTGATTGAGGTACATGGTATCATACAAACCTAAAACTTAAACATTTTATAGAACGTATTTTCCCACCTAATACACTTTTAATGTTTTACTTCAAAGCTCCTTACCCTAGTAGTCATTTCTGAACCAAAGGAATGTGCATGATTTCTGCATAAGACACCTTAAATTTCAGTAGCTAAAAAAAAATCTCTTTTGGAAGAAGACATGAGAATTATGATGTCTGAGAGAAATGAAAACCAAAGCCTATAAAATTTGTATAATTCACATATCAACAGGAAGATTTTCTAAATGGCAGGGCATTTTTCAAAAGAAAATGATAAGATCAGAGCTCATATTTGGAAGATAACACATTTGGCAGCTAGTTTGTGAAGAATCTGGCACCCATACAGACATTAATCTTCGAGGCCAATAGGTGAAAGATTGTTGAAGTCTTTGCTGAAGGCAGAATTTCATGCATAGCACATTCATTCTTATGGGAGTAAAAGGAACCAACTCTGACAAATTTAAAATATGAGTTTTAAAGAAGAAGCACCAAAAACAAAGCAGAACTATCTTATTTGAGATGTATTACACTGTAAAATATGGTGCATAAATATATGACGATAATTTAGTTGTCTTTTATTACATACTTTACCGAAAGTCAACAGGTGACTATTTTTGGCCATCTAGTCACAGATGGTTAAATAATATAGAATAGATTCTAGAAGCACACTTGCTTTTCAGGGGACTATGTTAGATTGTGGAAATACAAGGTGATTGAAGGATACTTTTTTTCAGTTCTTATCAGAGTTACATTTATGCAATATCATGTAGTCTATTTTAGAATATAATTACCAGTGTTTAGCTTATACTACCCTAAAGTTTGATATTTCAGAAAATTTGAGGCAAGGCTTAACTGTTATTTTAGCAACAGTAGAGATAGAAGGCAAATAAATAAGGTTTGTTCTTGGTACGTTAAGACATGAAAAGATAATGGTATTGTACAAAGGTTGGCAAAGTTTTATTTTGAAAGTCAGGATAGTAAATATTTTCAGTTGTCAGGATAGTAAATATTTTCAGTTTGAAGACCATATGGTATCTGTCAGAGTCAGTCAACTCTGCTGTATTGAATAATTCATGCTCAGTATATAAATGGATGCTATGGCTGTTTCAATAAAACTTTATTTACAAAAGCATTTGGCCCACAGTCTGTATTTTCCATTCCTTATTAAAATATATTGGTTAAGCATGTACTAGGTTCCTCAGTAGGTATGTAATGATTGAAATGATACACAGAGCTTGAATTTTAAAGATGTGCACTCAATTTTAGCCATATGTGACAAGAAAATTTGTATACATATGTTATGCCTACTGTGTCATACATATTTGTACTTCATTATTAATCAGCAATAATTGAAGAAAGGAAAGAAGTGGAAGAGATTTGTAAAGATTTTATGTAAAAATATGAAGTTCTTTAACCTAGGTAAAGCTAAAAAAACACATAGGAGAAAGGATTGTGAATATCCATAGTTTCCCAAATGATTTGACCAACTCCCGTTATTTAGAAAAGCATAAGGTTTCAAGAAAATCCTGATAAATTAATTTGCATTTTAAACTGTATAATTGTTAATGTCATAACTCAGTGTTCCAAAGACCATTCCAGAAGATTCATGACATATGACACCACATTAGCACATAGAATGGTTCTTTTTTTTTTTTTAAACATGTTCGTTAATAAGATTGATTCAATAATGAAATACCTTGCAAGCATCATGCAACCATTAGACACAATTGGGAACATTTAAAAAATAGTTTAAAGTATGACTTTGCTGTGTTTTTCATCGTTCCCCCACACATAGAATGGTTCTTGCTTCGATATTCTATTGTGGCCATTTTGCCTATTTTCTTTAATCAGAAAGATCATGTGTCACATTGGAATTGAGTCCAGTTAGTTATTTCTTACTTACAGGACTCAAAATTGTGATTTCTTTCCAAGTATTTATACCAGCCACATGGTGACAATATGGCATACATTGTAGGGATGTTGGGAGGAATTGATATGATAGGGATTTTCCTTTACTAATTAATATGTATTTAGGCACTGAGTCCTCAGGATCTATTTTTCTGAAGATATGGATGCATCCTCTCTACTACTCTACTTTTTATTTTGGATCATGGTACAGGGTCCCAGAAGTATACCCCTTGCCTCTAGCCTCCATCCAATTCTTCCCAATTCAGAGGGCTCTGGTGGGAACCCAGCACTGTTGACTGAAATCCTTTGACATCTGTCTGATGCTTGTAAATCTGCTCAAAGCCCTTAGCTTGGTAGGCCAGGCCATCAGGATCTGGTTGTAGTTCCTTACAAATTCTATGCTCTAGTCTTTGGTGCTTGATTCTGACTGTTTGCATCCCCTGGGAAACTTAAGAAAACATTCATCTAAACCTCACCCTCAGACTGTTGTAATAAAAATTCTAGCATGGGATAAAAACATCAACATCTTTACAATGGCTTCCAGATGATTGTAATGTACAACTAATGTTATATTCTTCTATGTATTCATTTTACAGCAGTGTTGATTTCCTGATTGCAGATTTTTGTTTTTGTATACACTATTATTCTCCCCAGCAATAACAAGTCCTTTCTTTCACCTGGAAAATTCCTGCTTATTATTGGGCAACATTTGTGTGTTTCTCAAGATGGATTTGATTGTTTTGCAGAAAGTTTCCTGATCTTCTATGTTCTAATCATTTGTTCATGTGGGTATTTGCTCCCCACCCCCAGTCAATAGCTAGTGAACTATTGAGCTTATTGATTGTAGGTAACTTTGTACCTACCATTCCTGATACTGAGCCTCATCTATAAATTGGTACTCAGATGATTACCATACAGTTTATAAACAGATAAGAAGAGTCAAACTGAGGTGGTAATAAGGTGCACATGAATATTTATTTACTGGTTCATTTATTAGACCTCAAAATAATATTTGGCCCAATAGAAAAGTTGGTAGGCATTAACATTGCCAAGCAGGAGAATCTATAAAGCAAGCCATGTTCTGGAAAGCCTTCTGCAAGATGGCCAGCAGAACAATGTCAAGTAAACCTGAGGGTTAAGACTTTTGACAAGAGAGGTGAAAACATTTTTCTGGAGTGTGGAGAAAAGAATTGGTAAAATAGAAATGTATGAAGGTCTTGAGTTGTGGCTGCGTGATGGAGTACATGCAAGGAGTACTTGTCCTAACCCCGCAAGGCCCTGAACTTGATCTGCAGCATTGAAAATAAATTTCTAAAAAAGTAATTTATAAAAGAATATGATTTATTTTTCTTTTTTAAAAAAGTTAACATATCCATAGAGTTGGTTGAGGTTTTACATTGTATGTATTCCAACTAAGTTATCTTATATATTATGAATACAGACAAAGTCTGAATTACATATAATAGTTTTTGATCAACAAATTTAGTTGAGAGTTGTTTTAAAATGTTGATAATAGAGGAACCTATGCATGAGGGGTGATGGGTAGTATTGTAGGATCTCTGTACTTCATTCTCAGGTCTGTTGTGAACCTTAAATGTTTTAAGAAATTAAACTGTTGAGGGTTGAGGCCATGAGTCAAATGACAGAGTGACTGCCTACCAAATATTAGATCCTGAGTTCAAACCTCAGTTCAGCACCACACACACACACACACACACACACACACACACACACACACACACTCATACACATGAACACACATTAGACTTGAAAACAAATATTAGTTTCGAGATATATAGTCAAGGAGTTATGAATAACAAATGTGTTTATTGATGATTCAATAAAATTAATGGAATTTAAAAACTCTGTGTGTTCAGAAAATCATGCACAGACTAAACAATCTTGCACAAATGAAATCAATAAGAATTTACTATATCATGGTTAATTCATTTGTTTTCTTCAGTTTTGAAAAACTCTAGCTAAGATATAAGCAGTTTCCAGTTTATAAGCAGGTCAACTTACAAAATTTTAGATGGGACAAGAAGTGCACTTGTTATCTTACATATGTAACTGTTACTCCTCTGTACATCACCTTGACAATAAAATTAAATTTAAAAAGAACCGCAAACAGCATAATAAAAATTAGCTAAGAATTTGGAATGTACTACATATTTTCCAACAGGACTGTATGCTAATAAAGGATTAGATTTTTGGGCCAACTTACATTTAACACAAAACCAAACATGTAAGCTTTGTAGAAAATGCTCATAGAATACAGCTATGTAGTTTGTGAACTGTGTAAGGCAATGAAAAGAATGCTTGAAGTTCAGGTGCTTGAAGTACAGAAGGGACACTTGAAATACTATCTCCAGATAGGAAGGTACCTTTGGAATGTCTTCCCTTTGGGGAACTGCCTCTTGTACTGTACATAACAACAGTGCCTCTGCTGTGTGCTAGGGACTGCTGATCCAACAGTAGGTTGGAAGCCAGAGCTGTGGGTAGGAAAACACACTTATATTTCTGCAGGATTCACTGTGGAGCATGCACCTTGCTGCCCTCTCCTATCTTGTGGACTCTGGGGATAGAGCTTCTTGTTCCTTTGCAATAGGAGAAAGTGTAGTCAACACAGGACTCTTATGAGAGCCAGAACTTTGCTTCTTCCCCTAGAATAAGGGCTGTGTGGTCTGAGTTTCTCTGGAAGGTGCAGGCTTCTGCAGTTCTAGCCTGGTGTACAGAAGTAGCTGTCAGACACAAAGTGAGATCTTAAAGAAATACCCTATAGAAGAGGGAGATAGATGTGTGGTGGAGAGGGTGTGTGTGGGTGTATGGGTGTGTGCAAGCACACTCATTCAAACTTCTCTAGGGAAACTGAAAGCTGTTTTTTTTTTTTCAACTGGCTGGGTGAAAAGCATCGTGGGGTTCTGTCAGGGTTGGTGAGTCTTGCAGTTTGCCAGTGGACTGTGGTAAGCACTTTCATCATGTAAAGTAGAAGGTAGCAGCACTAGTCTCTCACTCATCCATGCCATTTATGTTTAGCATTTTTTGAAGCTATAGGTGAATAATAGGTTCTTCTGCCACATCCCAGTTTTAAAATATTATGAAGCAGTATGGGCTATTAAGATATCCAAACTAGGACAATTAAATCCACAATTTCATATTATAATGAAGGTCTTCAAACTGAAGGAAGCAAATTTTCATTAATTAGAAATTATTTCAATTATTGGTTTTTTTAAACAAGATACTTAGCTCTCACTTGGATGTGTTATACAGTAACAGTACTAATCAGTTGAATGAGATCCACATTAATCAGTCCTGCCTGCAAGTAAAATTATTAATCAGCTTGATGATCTCAGCAATCTTCTGAGGAAATGACTTTGTCTTAGAATTTAAGAAGTGATCATGGGAAAGTTGAGACACACACACACACACACATACACACACAGAGAGGATTAATTTTTGCTTTATTGTCAATTATTTTCATAGCAGACTTTTGGCTGATATTGAATGAACAAATAATTACCCCTCTCACTTGTATCCAGAGAGACAGACAGAAAGGGAGAGAAAGAGCATAGGGTGCACAAGGGTCAGTGGCAGCAAGGAGCTACTTTCTGGATTTTTTTTTTTCCCTTTCCCCTTTCCCAGAGGGAGTAAAGTTTTAGAGACTAGTGTGTAGCTTAAACACTGAAACTACATGTGACATGGAGTAAGCTTAAAAGCAACACAGTTACCACTTAAGTTGCCTACTTGTCTATTTCAGCCAGCCAAAGGAAAGACAAGAAAAAAAGGTTGAACTTAATATTGACCACTGTGATGACTAGAAACTGGTTGGTTGGATAGAAACATCCAGGTTTTCCCCAATACGAAAGAAACTTAGCCAGAATGTAAAGCAGAGTTTATTTGATCAGGATTAAGCACTTCTAATTCTGTGTTCGGTCTCCCAATAATGGGTGAAAATGCCATTAGTGAAGGACAAATTGAACATCAAGTCAGAGGTAGTGTTACAAGAGAAATATTTTTAGAAATACCCTCATAGTGAGTGCTGATTAAATTGGCATTCATTTGGGGTCCTTTGATTAAAGAAAATAAAACTAGAATGAGCACATATTGTGACACGATGGTGTAGAGTCCCTTAGATTACATTCCCTTTTCCTTGTTGTTTTCTCAGAGGTTCTCTAACCACCTCACAGTATTAAGAAGACTTTAAACCAGTTTTTCAACTTGTGCCATCCCACATTTTCCATTAAGATGTGTCATTCGTACTGACCTATAGATGAGGCAGAGGGCAGCTAAATAATGGGAAAAACTGAGCAAAATCAAAAGTTTGCTCATAAAGCAGTAGCCTTTCTCTTTTTCAAGTTCAGGCACCCACCATACAAAACTTAAATCTCAGGCATCTCAATGATTGCCTGCTCCCTAGAAAGGAAGGAAATTATAACTTAAATTTATTTTTCAAGAAAAAAAGAATGTATTTGCAGATAAGACTAAGTGAAGACTACAGGATGTAGCAAATATATGTCTTGAAGGCTTGGGTTATTATTCTAAGTTTGGCTTTATATTTGGAATCAAGATCAAAATCTTTGAATGTCTGATTGATTCTCTTGAAGGCTAAAATTATTTAGAATACAATTCCCAGTTTTTCTCTAGTGTCTCTTGGCAGATGTGAACATGTGAGAACCTCAGGAAAAATCACATCACAAGAGCCGGCTCAGAACACATCACAGGGTTGGAGTTGGTTGATGACACAGGCTATTGAGTCCTCACAGAGAATTGTTTGTCTTCCGTTTTTAGATGGCTTTAATTCCTCCAAATTGCTCCTTGAATAATAGGAAAAAGGCAATTTGAATTTCAGTGACAGATTGGACATAACAGGTTGCAACTATTAGGTCTAATTTTACCATACTGAGAAATAAAATTGCCTAAACATAAACATCGATCACTGATGCAGTAAATTAATTTGTACAGAAAAAGTAGTTTAACTGCAGTGCACATTAAACATAGAAAATTTCAAAATTACTGCTCTCTGAATTAATTTGTACACTTGTTTACTTGTTAAAAGCACACATAAATTCTTTTTTTCTAAGGCAGTGTGGGTTGGAGTTGAGAAAGAAAAAAGTATAAAAAGTGACAAGGAATTACAGGGGCATGGAGGGATGAAACTGGCCTGGATAATATCTCTGTTTTCCTTTATTTTAATATTTAAATGCTGCTTAGAATGCGTATTGTTTTCCATATTACCACGTTGCCTCCTCTTATTATTCCAAGATATATTTTGGTGTGTTAATAGCTCTGACTTATATTTGCTAATAATTAGAAGTCTAGAGTGATTCAGAGTGCTTTATGGTTTATTTCTGGATGCATTTGTATTCAAAGGAGTCTTGTGGCTTAGAACTGTTAAGTTTGTATTCAAGCAAAACCTGGCTCATAGATTTCTTTGTATTCATCATTAGAATAATGAACATGTTTTCTTTGTTACTGCTGGTTCTATTATAAGGAATGTGTGGCAAAGTTTGGATAGCATCTCGTTAGATTGTTCGAGCTGCCATGGAACCGGAGAGCTGGCAATGCGGTTCAAGTTGATAAAATCTTCTGCCTACAGTTTTCAAGGACAGTGGTTCGATTCAAATACAATTCAGATAAGTGGCAGGTTTTCGTGTCTTTAATGCCTTGACAAGGGCATCACTCTCAAGAGACAGAGGTGAAACCATTTGGACGAGGATCCCATCCCAGCTCCTTTGTGCTGACACACTAAGATAATGGACAATTAAGAGAGCCTTCACTGCAGGTGAAAGTATGGGGTTATCACTAATATAAAGGAGCCCGTGGGGGGCTAGGGTATAAAGGAGAAGAGAAATGGGAATTTTTTAAAGTAATATAAAACACACAGATGAGACTCCTAATAACTGTTCACATATTTGCTCTTTCACATGTGATAATGGTGAATGATCAGGGTGTTCATTATTGTGTGCTGTACCTTTTTCTCTTCCTTTCTAAAAGCATTTGGTTCATTATGTTTACAAAAACCACTGCAGAAAACTTGTGCTCCTGCCTTGGCCTCCCTTGTCACAAGGTAAGTGCTTATAGATGCTAAAGGAGTTTGCTTTTGTGTCTCTGCCTTTTGGACCACTGGCTCTGGCACTTGCCACCTGCCTCCCATTCCAGCACAGGGGTCGCTCTCCCTACCTGCATCCCCAGGTACCATCACCCTCAGAGGGCCTGACTTAATTGGTCTGAAGAGGAGTCCAGTATTTTTACAGGCAGTTGGAACAATTCCATTGTGTGCTGGGCCATTAGTACTGAGTTTATAACAGAAGATCAAGCTCCTCAGTACTCAGGCATCACAAAAGACTGGTCACTTACTAAGTAGAGAAAATGTATGCTGCCTGTAGTTCTCACATATCTCGTGTATGTATTGATCTTACCATTTAACATTGAGACACATTTTAGGAAGTTTCTTTTCTCTAGAATACTGTTCCTTTTCTCTTTCCATTAGTCTGTTTTGTTTTATTATTTTTACTAAGTTATTGGAGCTTCCTCTTCCTGTGATATCAAAGATGAATGGCCAGAAGATGGGGCCCATGACCTAATATTTGAAAGCAAGTATGCAGTTGTATTAGTTGAGGCCAAAATGCAACCATGACCTACTGCTTTATACCTAGACCTCCTGCTCTGATAGGAGTAGATGTTCATGTACATTCAAACTTGAGGAAAAATTTCTCGTAGTGTTTAACCTTAGTAATGGTGAAGCATTCTCAACTAAGTACAGAGGGGTTAACTGATTGTCCTTTGACTTAAGATACTATTGGTCTCTAACTTCCTGAACAACATTGGAGTGCCCAGTTTCTGATAAATATGGGTTCTATTAAGCTTAAGGAGATATGTGTGATAAGATAAGATGAAGGGGGTGGAGAGAGGAAGGAAGCCTGAGGGAGTAAGACAGGAGGAGAGAGAGAGTGAGAGAGGGAAAGTGTGTTAGCTGCTTTGACTGCTAAATACCCCCTGGTAACCAGTGATAAGACACCTTGAGCTACTCAGAAGACTTTAAACAGGATGTAAATGAAGCCAATAAAAATCATTTGAGATCAAGGTCCCTGTTCTACTCCCTTTCTGTTTCCACTCTTACAAAGACAGGCTTCATTTGCTATATGACACACCACCACACTTTCATGCTGAACCCAGAAAGTTGTGGGAGTTAGATAGGAGCTTTCTCAAACAACAAGGTTGGTGTGCTTTCTAGAGATGTTCAAGCTTAAGGTGTTTAATCAGCAATTCTAGCAAACCTTCCTGAGGGAAACAAAACAAAACTAAGAGATAGCTGGTTACAAGATCCTCCCTTCTTTGTTTCCTGCTTCCGGATCTAGGTATTCATCTGCTTTATATTTAGTGTGGTGACAAGTTTCTTTCTGTGTTGAAGTGGTGGACTGAATGAGCTGCCTATGACAGTGCACTGATAAGTCTCATCAAACAGATGCAGCCTGAAAGTAGTCAGCATCTGAAGTTTACACAATAGATAGTCATGTACCAAATAGCAGTGTTTTGCTCAACTGCAGAATGCACTTAGTGCTTGTACCAGTATGTAGCAAGCTATATCATCTAGATTTGTGTACGTACTCTGATGTTTGCACAATTATATGGAATTATTGAGGGGTGCATTTCTGAGAAAGTGTCCTTGCCTTTATTTAAAAACTCCTGACTATATATACTGTATATATGGTTGTTTACTTAAAATTAGATATCTAATCATGTTACACCAATATCTATCCTTTATGTACTTGGAACTTTATATAAATAAGTCTTTGGGATGGCTACTGTCTTGTTTCAGAAAGTTATTAGCTGTGCTGACAAACCTATACAGAAGAAGTAACTTACTGAAATTAGTTGAGTCTTATACTAAGAAGATTTACAGTTGGGAGTTCTAGCTAAGGTGAGAGCAGGATATCTGTGAATGGATCAGGGAGACATAGGAGGTAGTGATATCATCTTCTTTCTGGAAAAGCTGCTTCTTGGAAGACCCGGGATGCAATTTGGTCTATGAATAAGACAGGAAAAGCTTTCCCTGGGCATTGTTCTAATACAGAACAGGGAATATGCAGATGGCAGGGAGGACTGTGACACATTCAGAAAATAATTTAAATGATTTGGATGGAAGAAAGGATCTTACTGTGGTTTTCAAATTTGTAAGTACATCTGAAAACTCAGGATGCTAGAAGATGGGATTTCTGTGTCTTATTCAGTCACTGGGCCTAAGGTGCAGCTTCTATATCTTCCTTTTTAGACTGATGGGGTGCATGTGCTTAGTAGATTATATATACTAAAGAAAGCTGACTTGAGTCACCTGGTTGTGGCATCGCATCTGACTTTGATTTTGTTGGGCAAAGTCATAGTAGCGTCATAGTAGCTGTCATGACAACTGAGGAAGAGTGCTTTAAGGAAAGTGTGAGGAAGGCCTGCTTTTTTCTTTTTCTTTTTTTTTTTTTTTTTTTTGCCAGTCCTGGGCCTTGGACTCAGGGCCTGAGCCCTGTCCCTGGCTTCTCTTTGCTCAAGGCTAGCACTCTGCCACTTGAGCCACAGCGCCACTTCTGGCCATTTTCTATATATGTGATGCTGGGGAATCGAACCCAGGGCTTCATGTATAGGAGGCAAGCACTCTTGCCACTAGGCCATATTCCCAGCCCCTAGGAAGGCCTGCTTGTAGCTCTCTGATGAGTGGTAGAGAATGTAACACCAGAGGGAAAGCACATGGAAGGGGGAGTTGTTTGACGGTTTTACTCTACCTTTCCACTTTTATTTTGCGATACTTGATCCAACCATACTATCCCCCAGAGAAGACAATCCAAATGCAACAGAGATAATCTACTGTAAGGGGAACTGGAGGTGTGTGTGTGTGTGTGTGTGTGTGTGTGTGGTGTGTTTGTGTGTGTGTGTGATTTTCTCATGAGTATACCTGAAGTGAAGATAAACTAAGTAGCCTGGCATAACTTATCAATAGAGACTTATAGGTTCATAGAATGACTGGATGGTTACTGTTTTCTTCTATGCATGTATGAATTAGTTTTGCAATGTGAAAAAAAACCTGAAATGTTTTTATTTATTTTTTTCAATTTTTATTTATTTATTTTTCTGAATAATTATTTATTGTCAAAGTAAAAAGAAAAAAATGAACAATGTTGAACACTGTTTTAAGTTTATTTATACTCATAAATTAGACAACTCAGCATTTGAATGTTCTGTTGTTTGATGTGTTAGTGGGGAGCTCTGCGAACAGTGGAGTGGGTGGGGGCAAGTGTTCCAACATGTAGAACCATGAAGCTTGCTGAACTAACTGAGGATGTAGACTCAGGTTTTATTTACTTTCATATTGTTGGTGCTATATTATTGCATGGTACTCCTGATTGTTAACCTGTTTGTTCATCTGTAAAATTAGTGCTTT
Source organism: Perognathus longimembris pacificus (assembly GCF_023159225.1). Classification (NCBI taxonomy): domain Eukaryota; kingdom Metazoa; phylum Chordata; class Mammalia; order Rodentia; family Heteromyidae; genus Perognathus; species Perognathus longimembris. The sequence continues at coordinate 21,847,082 of NC_063175.1, read as the reverse complement.
CTCCCCTAAAGGCCAAGACTTCCCACAAATCATAAATCTTGTGTTTTCTTTATGGGAAGAGTTTGGGGGTGACAACCTTGACTTTTCTTTCTCTGCCACAACAGACTCACTCATTTCTTTCCTTTGATCTGTTGAGTGAAAGCCAGAGATATGCATAGCCTATGCCAAACAATGTAAGCACATTTTTAGAGAAGACCTGAGCTCAGGTAGGGAGAAAATTTTGTAAAGACTGTTCTTTTTAAAGTACTATGTGAAATTATTTCTTTTTTCTTTTCTGTAGTTTATCCCCTATTGTCACTGTATTTGATATTGGTATACTGGGTATTGTATATACATTTATACGAATTAGGGGAGGGAGGGGAACATCAAAATGGTGAGACAAAAGATAAAGGGCTAACCAATGCACAGTGATCCTTACAAGACAATATGTTGGAAATTAACTGTACAACTCGGGGGAGAGTTGATGGGGGGGGGGGGAGGAAAAGTGGCAGAAAATGAAGGAGGGGGTAATAAGTTTAAGAAGAAATGTACTCACGACCATACGTATGTACCTGTAACTTCTCCGTACATCACCTTGACAATAAAATTAAATTTAAAAAACCCCAGAAACCAGCCAAGAGGGTACAGACAATGTGAAGTAATACAAGCAGGAATGATGTCTTTGTGCATTGGAAATAACCTCTTTATTTTTATTTCTTTATTGTCAGAGTGACATACAGGGAGGTTACAGTTTCATATGTAAGGCACTGTGTACATTTCTTATCCAACTTGTTACTTCCTCCCTTATTTTCCCTCCACCTTCCCCCCTCCCCACTTCCCTCCTTCCCCTTGAGTTGTACAGTTGCTTTATACCATATAGTTTTGTAAGTATTGCTGTTGCCTTGGTTTGCCTTTTTATCCTTTGTATCTCGATTTTGATATTTCCTTTCCCTTCCCTAGTTTCAATACACGTATATACAATATCCAGGGTACCAAAATCAGTTACAGTAGCATCAGGGGTTAAACCACAGGAAAGTAAGACAAAAGAACAAGGGCATAGTTTCACATGATATGTTGAACATAACAACTGTGTTAAACCACTTGTTTCCATAACTTGGAGTTCATTTCACTTAGCATCATGTCTGTGTTCATATGTACATAGCTATTGAGATATTGTACTCTTGTGCTAGGATAATCCTAGCCATATAGATCATTCCCAATGAGGGAAACCATAGAGTCTATGTTTCTTTGGGTCTGGCTCACTTCACTTAGTATGATTTTTTCCAAGTCCTTCCATGGGGCAATGTCATTCTTGCTGATAGAGGTATAGAATTCCATTCTGTATATGTACCACATTTTCTTGATCCACTTATCTACTGAGGGGCATCTGGGTTGATTCCATATTTTAGCGATGACTAATTGAGCTGTGATGAACATATTTGTGCTGTCAAATTGTTAAATAGTCTTGGGCATATATAGATGTATGTTGCTATTTATATGCCTTTTTACAAAGGCAAATACACATTGCCATAAATTTCCTTATGGAAATTACCTTTTAGAATTAGTGCTCTTCAGTGTGGATTATCAAATTCCTTCTAGAATTTCCTAATTTTGTCTTATGTGCATTATATGTAACTCAGTCAGATTTCTATGGAACTTAGTGTACTCTGCGATTCTCATATTCATCGCTGCTAGAAGTCTAGGTTTGAATATACATACCACTGTGGGAGGGACTAACATAGGTAGGCTCAACAACTGCCTCCCTGACACTCGCCAGATTTGTCATCATCTTTGTACTGTGTTCACAACACCTAGGATTCTCTTTTCTTTTATTGACTTGTTATTTTAAAATTGTCTTAGATGCAGTCAAGACAAAATGTGTAGGCATTATGATGTTTTTGAAGCCTGATTGTCACTGTGATTGGTATTGGCAGGACATTTAATCTCAGCCATACAAACACACACATGTGTATATAAAATACACATATAATCATAAAAATGGTTATGAATGATTATTAATCATAATACACAATTTTCAAATTATTATTTATGTATGCAAGTGACATATACAAAGCATTTATAAGTGACATATAAATGATTATATATGTATATATTTATTGGTAAAAAGAATCATCACAAAGTTTTCCCCTAAAGTAGTGTCTCATTAGGGCATAATTACACAGACAATTACTTGTATTAAGTGGCAAATTACTATAATTAACACTTTTGTAATGAGAACTATCTAAAATATTTGAGAAGCTACTTTGGCATAAATCATCTAGTGTATTGTGAACATTTAATCAGTTCTGGCTAAATATACATACACACTATGTGCCACAATTTTGACATGCATTGGTTCCTTGAAATCAATCGCCAGCACTGTTACAAGTTAAAAAAATGAATAAGCTGATGTGTATCTTATCTTTGTAGCCATTCTAAGATAGATATTCTAGGGAACAGGAAACTGAATGAAAAATGAGAGAGATGTAGACTCCCTCAGAATTAGCTTCATTTGCAGAAAATTTTTCTAGTTAGTAGTGGGTGAAAAAAATCTATGTATATAAAGATACTTGATATTATCTGATCAGCAAAGAAATTTTTGTCATTTTCTTCCTAAAGTTACTTTCAGAAAATAGTTCTTTCCTTTGCAGCGTATACAGTACTTTCACAAACTTTGCCTTTGAAGTGGAAGGATTCCTTATTATCCTTTCAGTTACATGGTCTCTGATAGAACTCCATTTTTGATTGACTGTGTTAAGTGTTCGCATGAAAACCAGTGACTGTGTTGAGACACTGTAACATTCTCCTCTAAGAGGATGTGCCGAGTATTACAGCCATTGCCAACCAGGTTTCAACATAGAACATCCTCCCTGAACTTTTGAGAGCATGATGACATAAAACTTCCCCATGAAATGCAGAAAACTGATTGGCTAGCAGAACGTTGGAGCAGTGCTGCTGGGTGGCTGGCTAGCTTACTCTCTAGCCAATTACCTAGCTTATTTCATCTCAGCTTCACAACTTATAGAAATCAATCAGTCTTAAAATTAAAAGTGGTTATTACTACCATGCATCAGACATGTGAAAGTAAAAACAAACAAACAAATAAAAAAACAGTAGCACTAAATTAGTTGTATTTAGCAAGTGGATTGTTGTAAGAGTATCCCTCCTCCCCAATCTTTGTAGCAGTCTTTTTTTTTTTTTTACATTAACAAACCCTATTTATCACTTTACTGCACAATGAACCCACAGGGGGTGCTAATTGTTCATTAATTAAATTTTAGCCTTTCAACACTTTTGTATTCTCCAGTGGCTTTGTCTGCAGTGAAGTATACAGTGGGGCCTTTTTAAATTGCCGAAAATTTAAGTTGGTTTTTACCACTGCCATGAATACCATACAGGTGCAATTCATTTTCCACTAAACACATTGCAGGAATGTTTAAATTCCATGTGACCCTAAGTCTTCCAGCCTTTGATGAAAATCTTCATGTTGGAAAAAAAAATAGTCAGTAAAGTGTAGTTTAACCTGACAAAACACCATTATAGAAAATCCTGTTGGTTTAATGGCAGGGCTTCTAGAAACTATGAACATGGTAGGTTGAACGTTTGAAGATCTATCCTTTCCCTAATGGAGCCATCTCTCTGGCACTTTTTCAGTGGAGGAATCCTCTTTACCTTATGTTTCCCCAGTGATGAAGTTAATTTAAGCATCACTAATGATGTAGTACATTGTAGCACCATGAAGTGTACTGAGCGTTCTTCAAAAGATGTGGTTGTTCCTTTAAAGCCCCATAAATATATTTCACTGTAGTCCAAGGAGTTTTGAAACCAAACAGAATTTGCCTCAAGGAATTTCTAAATAAGCAAAATAGTGAGTTATAGGGTAGGGTTGGCATTAGGGAATGTGGCTGCAAGACTTTGCTGGCCATTCTGATGTGAGGATTTTACTGTAGCAGTGAATTAATCACAACTTGCTACTGTGCGCTGCAGTTGAGGAACGAGCTACTGCATGGTGGCTTTCAAGAAATCTGTAAGTAGAATTCAGAAGATTTTTTTTTTGCTATCATTGTTTATTATTTAAGTCACTTAAAATCATTTTAGACCTGTAAAATTATTAGAACCTTGGCTTGGAAAAGGCAATAACTAGATTGTACTTAATTTTTATCCCTTTCTGCTCTATCAAATTTATCAGTTGTACATTAAAGGTAATACTGGCTCTCGTAATAGTAGCAGTAATTTAGTACTTTTTAAAAATATCTCAGCAGTTCAGAGAGCTGTTTTACATAGTGCTATGTTTGATTCTCACAATACAAATTACAAGACAAACTGGAATTCTACTGATATTATAGGCAAGGAAATCAAACCTAAAGAAAAAAAAGTACACTAGACCCTTGCTGTCCACAGGTATGGTTCCAAAGAGACTACTCACTCAGAGTAGAGTTCCGTGCTCTACTCAAATTTACCTATATCGCCCCTATACCAATAATCTGAAACTACATGAGTAGGCTACATTATTGTCACAAAAGTAATCATTATACACGGTAATACTGCTCACCAAAATCCAGGTCTTATTTTCTGTACTTTTTCTTGGATACTGTGGATATTTTTAAAAAATTATTATTTTTAAATAGTTCTACACAGTTGACAGTCAATCAAGCAGTTTATGAATATAGAGCTTGATCCGTGTCAACCCTGTGCATATTCGATTCACCAACTTCAAGGCAAGCCATCTTCCTACAAACCTCAGATTTTAATTCTATCATTTAAAGACACATTAACTTTGGCTTTACTTTGGGGGCAACATTTACTTCTTTGGGAGGCATAATTTAAAAAAAAATTAAGGGTACGGGAATCAGTAGATCACACAATGATTTAAACCCAATTGACAATAACTGAGGCTGAGGGCTGGGGATATAGCCTAGTGGCAAGAGTGCCTGCCTCGGATACACGAGGCCCTAGGTTCGATTCCCCAGCACCACATATACAGAAAACGGCCAGAAGCGGCGCTGTGGCTCAAGTGGCAGAGTGCTAGCCTTGAGCGGGAAGAAGCCAGGGACAGTGCTCAGGCCCTGAGTCCAAGGCCCAGTACTGGCCAAAAAAAAAAATAAATAAATAAAAAAAAAAATAACTGAGGCTGACTGGCAGCTTCTCTATATTATCTCAGCTACATAGTTAAAACTTTTATTTTGGCAATTATTTAATCTATCATGTGTCTGTCTACCTACCTATCTTTCTATTTTTAACAAAAATGCAATATTCTACAAATAAGACAGGCTTATTGTTTCTTCCAGGGTTTAATTTGAGAACTGAGCATACATCATATTAAATAGTTAATAAAAGCTAGCTAAATAAATGAGTGAACTGAATAAAAATCAGTGAAGAACAGCTACAGGAATTCTTTGTGGGCCAAGGTTATATAGAAACACAAGAATGCATGCTAAGTAATATATGCCTTCTAGGGCAAAACAGTAGAGGAAAAAACAATAGAGGCTGGGGAGATGTTTTCTGATGTTGTCAGTCATTACTAAAGGAAAGATAAACATGCTAAAGAGCATAGACTGCTCTAGGTCATAGCACTGTAAACAGATGTGTTATTCACGACTATCACTGAACTCTCAAAAGTCAGTAGTTGTCCTTGGTGACATTTTTAAGTGAGCCAGAAGATAGGAAAAGTAAAGCAGTTTTCATTCCCAACATAATTGAAAACCATTCTTCCTTCTGTCTGGCTTCAAAAACACTTCGTGATTTCCGTGAGAGTGACGACTGTTCTTTAACTGGTTTTGTGTCAGCTTTTTCCTCTGATTTGAGAGGTGGAGTTAAGTGTGAACTGCTTAAGAATGCACTGTTTTCTGTTTAATTTGGCTGCAGAAGACGGAATTCATTGAGCGCCGTCTGTTCCAATGAACTTTAAGCAACAGCAAGCAAAACATTTGTCCTTCTCTCTACACACGCGATGCAAATGTGTCTGTGAAAGGCTGTCTGGATGTAAAGCCCAAGATTACCTAAGGAAAGCAAAGGAAAGGTGATGCCCACTTATCTCCAGCATTGGCTCATCTTAAATGTTACAAGGTTGTTGGGCAAAAGCGAGCCTCTTTTTTATTAGGGAGAAAGGGAAAAAATAAAACACCCTCTGAATTCTGATATTTGGAATTTGTCTTAAGACTATCCTAAAAATACGCATACCACCACATCCCACCCCCCCACAATTGCTATCATTAATGGGTGACCACCCTTTACCCCGGAATGCAGCTATTAATGCATTAATTGGTCTTATTAGGACAATTTGGTACAAGATTTTAAAAACAACTGTATTATAAATAATTTTGAAAGTTCACATTTCTCTTTTGGACACCCAGTAAAGAGTCTTTATTTTCAAATGGTTAAATAAGTTATATCCTAGAGGAATGAAATTAATGTGAAACTACTGATTTAAAACAAAACAAAAAAAGAAACATGGAAGTTAACTATTATTATGAAATGACAGTTTCCCCCACCCCAAACTGTTGACATTCCTACAAAGAATGAAGGGAAGCAATTATGTAAGAATGCACAATGATTTATTTAGAGTGACCTTCTCCTGGACTTTATAGAAAGCATTGCTGTACAAATGGATTGTGTCATGTGGTTAGATTGTTGTAAATATGTTGATTATGACACTGAAATAACATGATGAATACCCTTGCTACCTGTGTCTAATGTTTGAAAATACTGTTCTCTTTAAAGAGGGCCTAACTTCTCTTGACATTCATGCACACCTGTCTGTTTCCCTGAGGATTTTCAGCTTTTGTTAAGGTAGCTCACGTCGCTAATGAGTAGAAACAGGACTGTGAACTCTATTCAGTAAGGAAGTTCAGAACTGCTTTAGTAGCCTGCTGGCTGAAATAAAGACTCATCTATGGAAAGCAGAGGAAACCTGGAAATTTGTTTTGATCTTATGTTTTAGCCTATTGCCTGACACATAAAAAATAATCTACTAAATTAACTTATTATGATGTTAAATAATGCCATGATTGTATTGCTCATGCTTTAAGGGGCAGAGAGGTAATTTTGAAATTATATACTTGGCTTCAGAATTACATAGAAACATACTTGTTCCAAAGTTGCCTGTCTGTTAAGACCCAAGATTATATCCTATGTATGATAATTTAATACTTGGAACATAGTCAGCATGGATTTATGGTCCATTAATTTTTAGATATCATCAACTATTTATATTTTATTTTCTTGCTGGCTGTATGTACTACTGTGACTGCTTAAGGTACTGTAGATTTCTACTGGGCCAATCTTTACAACTGATATTCCAGGGGTTCCATTAAAGGAAAGAAAAATGTTAAAATGAGTTTATGCTGCACACATTGAAGCTGACAATGGAAACAGAAATGCATGCTGTACATATAAATCTTTTTGTTTACATATGCAGCTTTTCTTCTAGCAATGATAAGATGTCCTAGAAACATTACTAATCTTTGTAACACCCCAGAGGGTAAGTAGTGAGAATTATTATCTTCATATTGCTGGTGAAATACCTAGGTAGGGGCAGATTAAATGACTTGGCCAGGTCACTCTCTCAGTCAGTTAGGAAGCTCAAAGTAAAACTCGAGACTCTTGATTTTTAGTTCTCATTCTGAGTCATGGTGCTCCTGCAAACAAAACCATCAGGCCTGTCACTATTTGTGCCTCTTTTTCTCACTTGAAAAGGAACTGCTGATGTAAATCCTGTCCCTGTTAGGGAAACCATGCTGTGTGGCACTTGCACACATATGATACCTAGTCCCTGATGAGTAGTTAGGAGAGTACTCTGCCAGTACAATGAATGAGCTCAGGTAGCAGAAAGGTATCAGGAAGCCAGCTACTTACTGACCTGTCTTTGTGAAGAACTAGATACTTAAGAAGTTACCATAATCTCTCATAGTTCTTTAACGTGGAAAGTGATTCAATATCCCCTGTTAGTTTCTCCTTAATCACTTCTAAGCTGTCCATGTTGGTGTCAACACAGAAAGACTTGGCCCCCGACTTGAGAAGGAGGGACCCTACACTGACTAGGACCTGTATAGCAAGTGGTGCCTAAGTGTCACTCCTAACCCTCTGTACATATCCTCTATCTCCTTCTTTGAGTATATTAGTTTTATTTCTGTCATTCTAGGTAGAGTTAATAGTCAGAGATTGGCTAGCATTATTCTCTTCTTCAATGGCAGGCTATACAAGGAGACGCTTAGGCCCTCATTGGATGACTAGATGGCTCATCAGATCTATCAGCAGTAACTGGAGTAACATCACATCTAGATGTGCTTGCTTCTCCCTGGACTGATGTATGAGGGTCTATGGGCTCAAGTAACAAAGGTGCTTTGTGCTCTGATGCTTTTTTTTCCTGTGGAATAACTCTGAGTATGACTTCATTTTTCTGTTAGTGAGCATTTTCCCCCATAAATATGACTGAACAGGTGTTGCTCTGCTGCTAACAGAGTTTCCAGCTGTCCTCCTCCAAAACAGACCCAGCAAAATCTGTTGTTCCATCCTTTTAGGCAAGCTAGAGAGCCATGGAGCCTGAGATGGAGGTCTTCCTTGCAGGATATGGGTGTTTTGATGCCAGAAGATGGTCGGGAAAGCCTGGCTGGCTAACAAAGACAGGCCTTCAACGGCTGGGTGTAGTTCCAGCTCTGCATCCCCTTTGGCAGCTGCACAGAGGCCGCCGCAGCATGGCCAGCCAGCAAAATTAGGAAATAAGGACCTCTTTTATTTACTCAGGCTGCTGAATCATGGGCATTCCTGTCTGCTTGGAGAAAAGTCAGGCGGCTCGACTTTCCACGGAAAGTCTCAGGAGTGTTTGAGACTTTCATCTCCGAGTGTTCACACACTTGTTTTAATGTGCTTTATGGAAATGGTGAAACTCAGCAAGTACAGTCGCTGTAGAAAAACATCTGCACTAACTGTGCACACACATTTGCATCTTTAAATAGACTTTTTAGGATACAAAGCTGGTTTCCAGCAAAGTTTGCTTTTTTTTCCTTTTCGTCTGTAAGAGCTCAAGCTCTCTCCAAGTCAGCATGTGAAGTGAGGGATTCCAAAAATGAAAATTTAACACGGGCACATTAAGTGCTTCCCATTGAAATGAAGAAAAGTTGCCCTAACACAGAAAGACAGTCCTCCTAAGTAGCTCTTAGTGAGTGTAGAAGGGGAAAAAGTTCAACTTGATTCAGAAACCAGAGCTGAAAGACTCCACCACCATTTCTTTTATGTGTAAAAAAATAACCAAAACCTTTCTTTGCTTCCTATGTAAACACGATTTGCATTGTAACTACTAGAATATTGAAGTTAATGTAGACCACTAATTTTTAAGGTGTTAGAGAGGTCTCTGAGATTGTTGGCACAGACTGTCTCTTGCAAGTCTTTGAAGGGTCTGATAGCCTTTAAAACCGTGGACCAAACCTACTGGGAGTTTTGTCTGTGAGCCCTTCAGTCCTTGTTTTTTCTTGGGAGAATAGGTCCATTTGTAGTACTGGCAAATGGAGCTTTTACAGCAAACCCCAGCAGTACAGGGAAGTTTTATTTGTTTTAATTCAGAGCAGCATCCAGTGCTCAAAGCTTTTACCTCTCTGCTCAATCCACTCTATCCCTTATCTTAAACTTTATGAATTCCATGGCAATTTCTGTGTGCTTCTGTTGTGGAGACTAGTAATGGGGACAAGAAGCAGGGAAGAAAAGGATTCTTACTCTCTAGAATCCCAGTTAAAAACTTGATCCTAACCTGCACCTGCATGCCATGCTGTTGAAACTTACAAGCTTAACAGGACAGTTATGTAATAAATATTGTCAGGCATGGGCCATGGAGAAGTACATGATTTAAATATGGTATTAGGCATTACACACTTTTTCATATGGCACATTGCTCTATAATTCTTCATGAACTTTTATAATAACAATAATATATCATGCCCAGAAACAGCATAAAATTTAATTCACTTGCTAAATTTTCAGGCTCAATAATTATTTCATTCCAGTCTAGATGCATGACAAATTCTGATTCACTGTTTGTCCCAAAAATCATGATGTGTTATTTTTTAAATGAAACAGTAGGCTTGTAGCATAAAGGCTACATGGGCAATGTGGTGGGGTTTTATATAAAATGTCGAGCAAGTATAATAAATCATAATTTTTAATAGAGATTTTGATTTGTTTCATGGATACTGGGTTTAGGTGTCTCATTCCATTTTTCAAAGGCAAACTAGATCTTATTTATTTAGGTTTTAGATTTTTAGTACTGTTCTTCTGAATTTGGTGGTGACGAGTTGCCTTTACTTGTGAATGTTTTTGATGCATTCACTTTAAATAGCAATCAGAAATCACACCTCAAGTATGGAAGCCTTTCTGAAGCTGGAAGCAGGTTTGGTATGGAGTCACATAAAGGAGGATGCAAAAGCATGTGGTTTCCAACTTGGATGTCGGAGCTTTGTTGCAGTGGGCAGGGATCCAGCAATGGTGTTTGGTTGTTTTCTCAGGGTGAGAGGGTTGCCATCTGGCATTGATAGTGAGATGGTCTTGTCATCAGTTTCTAGATGCAGGAAAGGAATGATCCTCATCTGTTTCCTGTGGATAAGGAAGAGGCTGACAATCTAGTAAAATCTTGTTACCTTAAAGAAAGCAGACGTGGAATTCATTTCATAGCTCTGGCCTGTCTCTACTTTTATGTTCATCATGTAGCTGCCAGCAAATTTCAGTGTTGAAGAATTTAAAAACTTCTTCGAACCTCTTCTCACTGATGACTCTTAGTCCATTCTAAGAATACGCTAATGGAATCCACTATTCCCACAGAAACACTAGGGTCTTTACTTTTTTGAATTTCTGAAAAAAAACACCTGTTTTCTTGGAGAGTGTGAGTGCAGTGTGAGTGTAGTGTGTGTGTGTGTATGTGTGTGTGTGTGTGTGCTTTTAAAATTCCTTCTGATTTTGAGTGATTGGTCATTTTGTGAAGCAAAATTGGAGGTTTTACAGCCTGTTTTGAGATGATCTTATTGCCTGTTTGGATGGTAAGAAGCAACAGAAATAAGAGAACACAGATTTTTTTTTTTTTAAGCAGCCTACCTAATATAAAAATGAAGCAGAGTTCCTTTATGGATAACCTGCTAAGTTTATATCTGGCTCCCAGTCTTGTTTGTCTTCTCTTTGTTACTCATAAATCTTTCAGCATTTACCATAATCATTTATCACTTTTCCTGTTTCCAGTTTTTCACAAGTTGCTTTGTTTCTGCTCACCTCAAAGTACAGGTTCTGTTTAGCTAAGGAAGTTCAGGCCGCCGAGGCTTTTTACAAAAGGAAGAAATGGTGGGCCACCTCTTGAACTTTCCAAACAAAATACACTGTGGAAACCTGGCCCTTGTGAAACTCTCATTTTTCCTTGATCCTTGCTGATCCCAGCTACATGTAATATCTAGCAGTACCTCCTAACATTTAATAATCCATTTTCTGGCCTATGGTACTCAAATCTTTCAGTTATTGCAGAAATCCTGGTTGTCTTTCATTACACAAGACATAATTATTATTGTGTTTTCTGTCTTCTTTCATGTGCTTACTTTTTAATATTTTTTTGCTGAAAGCAATAAGGTCTATATCAATAAGAACTCCATAAAAGATTTTGGTCTTCAGAATTGCCTTTTTATAGAAAAACAAGCAAAATGCAGAGGGAATTTTTTATTAAATATTAGACATCTGGGTTGACTGTATTAATTTTAAATCATTCCTGTAATATTTCCTCTTTTCATTTGGTTCTTCAGATGTTCACATATTATGCAAATCATTTTAGAATGAATACAAAAGAAACATTAAATATATTAAAATCTGCATTTTAATAAAATTGTCAATGTGTAATATATACCTTTGTACTAAGGAAGAATGATAAAAAATGTAATAAAAGGGTAATTTGGACATGGAACTCTTTAATATCTTTTTATAGTTTTACAGCCCAGGAAAGAGTCAAATAAAAACTTGGGGCTCTGATTTGAAGATGTCCCACACAAATGTTCTCTCTCCTCCCCTTTCCTGAAAGGTCCGTGGTGGCTCAACTCTGTGTGCCCCTTGGAATGGCACAAAGGACTTGCTCCTGAACTCTCAATGAAATGCTGCTTTGTTCTTGTTGCAGATGGAGTGGACGTTGAAGATGATCCTACCTGCTCTTGGCCTGCCTCCTCACCTTCCAGCAAGGATCAGACTTCCCCGAGCCATGGAGAAGGTTGCGATTTCGGAGAGGAAGAAGGTGGCCCTGGGCTGCCCTACCCTTGTCAGTTCTGTGACAAATCCTTTAGCCGCCTCAGCTACCTAAAGCACCATGAGCAGAGTCACAGTGATAAGCTGCCTTTCAAATGCACCTACTGCAGTCGGCTGTTCAAACACAAGCGGAGCCGTGACCGCCACATAAAGCTGCATACCGGTGACAAGAAGTACCACTGCAGCGAGTGTGATGCTGCCTTCTCCCGAAGTGACCACTTGAAGATCCACTTAAAGACTCACACATCTAACAAGCCATATAAATGTGCCATTTGCCGCCGTGGGTTCCTTTCTTCTAGTTCCTTACACGGACACATGCAGGTTCACGAGAGAAACAAGGACGGCTCCCAGTCCGGCTCCAGGATGGAGGACTGGAAGATGAAGGACACTCAGAAGTGCAGTCAGTGCGAGGAAGGTTTTGACTTCCCAGAAGACCTCCAGAAGCACATTGCCGAGTGCCACCCCGAGTGCTCCCCCAACGAGGACCGTGCGGCCCTCCAGTGTGTCTACTGCCATGAGCTGTTCATGGAGGAGACCTCCCTCCTCAACCACATGGAGCAGGTGCACAGCGGGGAGAAGAAGAACTCCTGCAGCATCTGCTCGGAGAGTTTCCACACCGTGGAGGAACTATATAGCCACATGGACAGTCACCAGCAACCGGAATCCTGCAACCACAGCAACAGCCCTTCCCTGGTCACAGTGGGCTACACCTCTGTGTCCAGTACCACTCCAGATTCCAACCTCTCAGTGGACAGCTCAACCATGGTGGAGGCTGCCCCCCCAATCCCTAAGAGTCGAGGGCGGAAGAGGGCTGCACAACAGGCTGCTGACATGACCGGCCCCTCCAGTAAACAAGCAAAAGTGACTTACAGCTGTATTTACTGCAACAAGCAGTTATTCTCGAGTCTTGCAGTTCTGCAGATTCACTTGAAAACTATGCATTTAGATAAGCCAGAACAGGCCCATATCTGTCAGTATTGCTTGGAGGTCTTACCTTCACTCTATAACCTAAATGAACATGTTAAGCAAGTGCACGAAGCTCAGGACCCAGGCCTGATTGTTTCTGCCATGCCTGCCATAGTTTACCAATGCAACTTCTGTTCTGAAGTTGTCAATGACCTCAACACCCTCCAGGAGCACATCCGCTGTTCTCACGGCTTTGCCAACCCTGCCGCCAAGGACAGCAATGCGTTCTTTTGTCCCCATTGCTACATGGGCTTCCTCACAGACTCTTCCTTGGAAGAGCACATAAGACAAGTCCACTGTGACCTCAGTGGCTCCCGCTTTGGGTCTCCTGTGCTTGGAACTCCGAAAGAACCAGTGGTCGAAGTCTATTCCTGCTCCTATTGTACGAATTCACCCATATTCAACAGTGTTCTGAAACTGAACAAGCACATCAAAGAGAATCACAAAAACATTCCCTTGGCCCTGAATTATATCCACAATGGGAAGAAATCCCGGGCCTTGAGCCCCCTGTCACCTGTGGCCATCGAGCAGACATCACTTAAGATGATGCAGGCCGTCGGAGGCGCACCTGCACGGCCAGCTGGGGAGTACATTTGTAATCAGTGTGGTGCTAAGTATGCGTCCCTTGACAGCTTTCAGACTCACCTCAAAACTCATCTGGACACCGTGCTGCCAAAACTGACTTGTCCCCAGTGCAACAAGGAATTCCCCAACCAAGAATCCTTGCTGAAGCATGTGACCATTCATTTTATGATCACCTCCACCTACTACATCTGCGAGAGCTGCGACAAGCAGTTCACGTCAGTGGATGACCTTCAGAAACACCTGCTGGACATGCACACTTTCGTCTTCTTCCGCTGCACCCTGTGCCAGGAAGTGTTCGACTCCAAGGTCTCCATCCAGCTGCACTTGGCCGTGAAGCACAGTAATGAGAAGAAAGTATATCGATGCACGTCGTGCAACTGGGACTTCCGCAACGAGACCGACTTGCAGCTGCACGTGAAGCACAACCACCTGGAAAACCAAGGGAAGGTGCACAAGTGCATCTTCTGTGGTGAGTCCTTCGGCACTGAGGTGGAGCTCCAGTGCCACATCACCACGCACAGTAAGAAATACAACTGCAAGTTCTGCAGCAAGGCCTTCCATGCCATCATTTTGCTGGAGAAGCATTTGCGGGAGAAGCATTGTGTGTTTGAAACCAAAACTCCCAACTGTGGGACAAATGGAGCTTCTGAGCAAGTGCAGAAGGAGGAAGTGGAGCTGCAGACCTTGCTGACCAATAGCCAGGAGTCCCACAACAGTCATGATGGCAGTGAAGAAGATGTGGACAGCTCCGAGCCTATGTATGGGTGTGACATCTGTGGTGCAGCCTACACCATGGAAACCCTGTTGCAGAATCACCAGCTGAGGGACCACAACATCAGACCCGGAGAAAGCGCCATCGTGAAGAAGAAAGCTGAGCTCATTAAAGGGAATTACAAGTGCAACGTGTGCTCTCGAACCTTCTTCTCTGAAAATGGCCTCCGTGAACACATGCAGACCCACTTAGGCCCTGTGAAACACTACATGTGTCCGATCTGTGGAGAGCGGTTCCCCTCCCTTTTAACTCTCACTGAACACAAAGTCACACACAGTAAGAGCTTGGACACGGGGAACTGCCGGATCTGCAAGATGCCTCTCCAGAGTGAAGAGGAGTTTTTGGAGCATTGCCAAATGCACCCCGACTTGAGGAATTCCCTCACGGGCTTTCGTTGTGTTGTGTGCATGCAGACTGTGACCTCTACTTTGGAACTCAAAATCCACGGGACATTCCACATGCAAAAGACAGGGAATGGGTCTGCTGTCCAGAACACCGGGCGTGGCCAGCATGTCCAGAAACTGTATAAGTGTGCATCTTGCCTCAAAGAATTCCGTTCCAAGCAGGATCTGGTGAAACTTGACATCAATGGTCTGCCCTATGGTCTGTGTGCTGGCTGTGTGAACCTCAGTAAGAGCAGTAGCCCAGGCATCAGTCTCCCGCCCAGTACGAACAGACCAGGCTTAGGCCAGAATGAGAATCTGAGTGCCATGGAGGGCAAAGGCAAGGCAGGGGGACTGAAGACACGCTGCTCCAGCTGCAACGTGAAGTTTGAGTGTGAAAGCGAACTCCAGAACCACATCCAGACCGTGCACCGAGAGCTTGTGCCAGACAGCAACAGTGCACAGTTGAAAACGCCACAAGTGTCCCCCATGCCCAGAATCAGCCCCTCCCAGTCAGATGAGGTAACTTGCCTTTCTAACGTTTGCTATTTATCCTCCTCCAGAAAGTGTCCCACTTCATGCTCACACTTCCCACAGCCTTATTGATTGTCATGTGCCAAGAGATGCTTAGCTTGAGATGCAATGTTTTTGTCATTTTTCCCCCCTCTCTCCCCATAGCCATTAGCAGGCAATTACTTGCTTCATGATAAGCAGCATTTTGGCTTGAATGGTGCAAAATAGGACTAATTCCAGTCTCCCTAGGATATTGTCTTCTCTATGACTGAAGAGACCAGCAGTCATGCCAGCACCACTGAGATCTGGAATCTCAGTGTAGCTTCACTGCGAGTTGAAATCCCCAGCTATGACTTGTGTGGCATGGCAGAGAGATAATGACACAAAAATAGGATTGTATGAGCCAATGTGCTGGTTTGGAGTTAATTAAAAAGAATATCCACATATTGGTGGGTGATAAATTGGGTAGGGATGGCTTTTTAATACCGCATTGTCAACACTTACTGTTTTTCTTTGTCTTCTGGGTAGTGAGGAAAATACTTAATATTTTTTAAACAGCCCCAACACTTATTAAATACCACACAGCCATTATCCTTTTCAAGACACTATCCCTGAGTTTTCACTTTCTTGAAAATTGGTATTTCTTTCTCTTTTTACTCGTCCTCCTCAGTTGCAGAGTACTGTAGTTTTATGTTTTCTCTGCCACGATGAGTATGAGACATGAGTTCATTAACAAGGAAATAGTTTTGTAAGTCGTCATTGCTTGGAGCTGAGCAGAGGCTGGGCTCCTTTAACATAATTTCTTTCTGCTTTATCACCTGGTTTGTAATAGCTCTTTCCACTTCCTTACTCACCCCTATCTAGAGATCCATCCAAATGAAAACCCCAGGGAGATCCTTGTCCCTTCAGTCTGAGTAGCTGAATTTCCTTATCTTGTCTGTGCACTCAAACCCTCTTGGAGGGCTCCCTGCCTCTTCCCACAGATAGTCATCAGACTGCTGGTAAGGCTAGCAGAGGGGGCACCACAGAGCCCGTCCTCTCCAGTGTGACATCTGTGTGACAGGCAGCCACCTCAACTTTGAAGCTCTTTTTCCTTCTCTGCCCACATAAATCTGTACTTTCCTCTCGTTTAAATAAACAAAACCCTTTCAACCTGGGGAAGACAGCTGGAGGTAAAGGGTTTTGATAATGGATTGTGTGTTGCATCCAATAGAGTAGTTTCCTATGAAACAAATAGTACTTTTAATCATGAGACATATTTTTCCCCACACTTTTTTTTATTTCAGAAGGGCTTTAGCTTGTAGAAAGTTTAAGAAAGAATACAATAAATAGCATAGGATTTTTTTTCCCAGTCACCATGTAGATTTATCAGGTAGGAATATTTATCAGATAGGAATTATCACATAGAAATAGCTTTCCTCTCTCCTCCATTGCTGCAACCTTTCTCTAAAAGAAAGATATTTCTTATTTATCCACAATATCATTACCTAAGCTAATTAAATAAATTAGCAAAGAAAATTAGATAAATCTGTAATGTCCTTTATAAGATGACCATATTCGAACTTCTATTGCCTTCAAGATGTCTTGGGTTCAGATGTTGAAGAATAAAAAATCTCAGGATATTTATGCAGACAATTTCTCCTCTTTGAATATTTATACTTCATTTAAGCAGTATGTATAGGTAATTTGAAATGACTACATATGTGTGCGTGTGAGAGAGAAACAGAGAAGGAGAGAATGTTGTATTTGGCATTTAAAACTAAGCAAACCTGGGCTGAGAATATAGCCTAGTGGTAAAGTGCTAGCCTGGGTTCGATTCCTCAGCACCACATATATAGAAAAAGCTGGAAGTTGCACTGTGGCTCAAGTGGTAGAGTGCTAGCCTTGAGCAAAAAGAAGCCAGGGACAGCACTCTGGCCCTGAGCCCAAGCTCCAGGACTGGCAGAAAAAAAGAAAACAACCAACTAAGCAAACCTGAATTCTTCTCTGTTAATATCATTTGTTACAGGATATATGCCTGTCCTTATTTGTTCATGGTTTGTATTTTCTCATACTTATAAATTGCTGTGTGCTATAATATCAACTGAGATGAAATATTTTTAATAATGAATAAGGGCGTATGAATAGTATTTGTACATTAATTTGGTCAGAACTCTTTCCTTTCCTTTGCTTTGCTTGGTACTTGCTAGGGAAGACATCTACCACTTTAGTTAGTCCTTTTTGCTTTTAGTTTGCTTTTCAAATTGAGTCTTGCTTTATTGCCTGTGTCTGCCTCAGACCACAGTCCTCTTTTTACCTTTGCCTCCTGAGTAACTGTGACCACAGGTATTTTATCTTTGAGTCTGGCCCTAGTTAATTCCTGACTAGAAGAATTTATCCTTAAAAATGGTCAGGCATTTAGTCACACACAAATTCTTAAGGATAATTAGAAATATTATCTATATCCTGTACTAACATAGCAGTATTTAAAATAGTTCTCTTAGTCTTAAAAATGGCAGTTTTATAATTCTTAGCAAGAGTCTAAATGCCTTTTTATGCGGGATACCTCTGTATGAAATACCTCTGTGTGAAAAACAGATTGCACTAATGGCCTCTGTTGACAAGATGTTAAGTTTCAGTTGCAAAAATTTGTTTAGAGCCCCCGAATTCTGTAAATTTTTCAATATTTTCATTATTACTATCTTAAAATTAATTTTTATACTTAAGTCATAGAATTGTATATGTAACATATGAGATATACAGAGTATTCCATAGAGAAGCCTAAACATATACCTTAGCAAAGAATGACATACAATAAGTGTTACTTATCCATTCTTTTTTTTTTTTTTTTTTGCCAGTCCTGGGCCTTGGACTCAGGGCCTGAGCACTGTCCCTGGCTTCTTCCCGCTCAAGGCTAGCACTCTGCCACTTGAGCCACAGCGCCGCTTCTGGCCGTTTTCTGTATATGTGGTGCTGGGGAATCGAACCTAGGGCCTCGTGTATCCGAGGCTGGCACTCTTGCCGCTAGGCTATATCCCCAGCCCCTACTTATCCATTCTTGATTAGTCTCATTGAACTGTGATTTCTCACTATGAGTTGTATGTGAATTTTTTTTTGCCAGATTAAAAAAAGTTTATATTAATTTAGCCAAAGTCATATATATACTATTTAGTAATATGTCTTAATTAAAAAATGTGGCTAGGACGGAACCAGTGGACTTCTAATTGTCGGTGGTACTTGTATTTCCTCTTCTTGTTAAAAATTTAAGCTTTGCAAAGACAAAGGAAGACCACAGGTGACAATAAAAGAGGGGTACGTATAGTGTCAAAAGGTTAGATTTTCCTGGATTATGCCTTATGATCACATAAGGATATTTGTAGACAGTCACATGCATCTGTGAAAGACTGAAAAGTATTATTTGATAATAGACTACTGAATTAAGACAGTTCAATTCTAAATATCTTCACGACATGACAGCTGCCTACAATTAGCCTTCTGTGAGTGTCACACATCTTGTCTTTCATCCATTTTTGGGACTGTATGGTTTTATATAGTACTTATTCTTCTCTACATTTATATTTAAATTTGAACACCATTTCTCCTGCTTAATGCTGCCTTCTGAATTTGTAAAATCATTGTTTTCTTTGTGTCCAGATCATATGGTTATTAACCTAAATCTGCTGTGGAGAGTTTGTTTTGAATAAACTATTGAAGAAGCTTCATTCTTTTCTCCACAAAGGTTGAGTAAGGTGTAAATGTCCACATAACCGACAGTGTGCATAATTGGTGGAGTAAATTTGAGACAGGAAGAACACTTCCCATCTTAGGTTTTTCTGCACATGAGGTGCCTTGCAGGGTTCCTGACATTTATGATGTGGTGAATGAATGTTCGCTCTTCTGGACTCATGGACATTGACCTGACCGTCTGGTCAAACACAGCCCCATCTGGACCTCAAACTGTTGCCTCATGATTGTGAAGTTTGGTGATAGATGTTGGAAGCACATGTCCTTCTGCCTCGTTTTCCCAGGCTATTTCCCAGGTTTCTCTAAGGGATTATTTCAACTCACACCTTCCCCACCAGTCCATTGAAATCACTCTTGTAAGGCTTGTTGTCTTTTTGTCATGAGAGGGACATATGGAAGGGACTACATAGGCTGTCAGACTCAGACATGTTACCCTACACACCAGAAGTCCAGATACATCTCTCTTCCTTGTTTCCTTTTTTATCAAGCTCTACCTTCTCTCCAGGTTCCCTTCCTGACCTAGGTGAGTGTTTCCTAGCCTTCCTGTGCCTACTGGTGTAAGCCATGCTCACTTTGCATACTCCCTTCATGTGGACTCAACCATTCCTCTTCTGTCACTTCGTATGCTGTAGATAACTCTCCCAAGTATTGTTTCCAAGGGGACAGACAGGAGGAAACTCTGGAGACAGAGTGTTCTGCTGTTTGGTTGTGGTGGAATATTTGTCAGTACTCACCAGATGTAGAGTTAGTGAACTAATTTTGCAAAAATTGTACCTGGAGCAACCAATTTAAAACAATAGTTTCTCTGACCAAGGTCTTTTCATTGAGCCTCATACTCATATATCTTGCAGTCTGCTGGACCATCCACAAACTTCCAAGTCAGTGAGTTAAAAATTAAACTCATCATCTTTCTAAACTTGGTACTTTTCTTATGTTTTCTGTTTTCCTTTGTGGCTCTGTGATCTCTCTAAGAGTCTTTCTTTCCCTTCACACCAAACCTCTCTACCTAAGGCCACCAAGCCATCTCTACTTTATTTAACTCATCAGTATTTCTTGAATCCGCCCCTGCTGAGCACCTTGACCACATTTGTAGTCCGTCCTCCAGTCATCTTGTAATGAAATACTGATCATTCTGGCACCTGTAGTCAGGAGCCCCTGACTTTGTTCTCTATATAAATATGAGAACAACCATTCCAGAATATAAATCCAAATTGCATGCACCTTCCTATTCGAAGTATCAAAGGTACTTTGCATTTCATTCTCCATTGGAAAGCACAATAATAATTTCTATAATAATACAATAACATGTTTAGTGTCACTTATGATCCTTCAGGTTTAGGCCTCTAAACAAATTTTCTCTACCTGTTTAAATATTTTATTTTTATCGTCAAAGTGATGTCAGAGGGGTTACAGTTACATACACAAGATAGTGAGTACATTTCTTGTCAAACTTGTTACCTATTCCCTCATTTTTCTTCCACCTTCCCTCCTCCTCAGTCCCCCCCCACCCTGAGGTGTACAGTTAGTTTACAACATATTGCTTTTAAGTATTGCTGTTGCATTGGTTCACCTTTTAACCTTTATCTCTCCATTTTGATGTTTCCCCTTTCTTTCCTAATTCTTCGGTCTTTCTTGATTTCTTTGATCTGCACATAGATAGACTCTGTATCTTGCTAAGTCCTGCCTGTCTTTCCCACCAAAGGACTCTATCATATTGGCTTTCCTTCACCTGCCATGAGGCTGTCCATACTTCATGATGTTTGTATATCCTCTACTCTAGAAGGCCTTCTGTGATCTGACCCCCAGCATTAAGTAGCCACCTACTCCTCAAATGCTTCGCGCATATGGTAAAATTACATAAAAATTGCTAGTT
The DNA here is from genome assembly GCF_023159225.1 of Perognathus longimembris pacificus. Classification (NCBI taxonomy): domain Eukaryota; kingdom Metazoa; phylum Chordata; class Mammalia; order Rodentia; family Heteromyidae; genus Perognathus; species Perognathus longimembris. The sequence continues at coordinate 21,826,033 of NC_063175.1, read as the reverse complement.
TCATAATAAACTGTTCACGTTCTCATTTCCTCTTCTAAATTCCTTGGAACAAATTTGTTCAATCTTAGCCCTAATGCTTACTGCAATGCCAGCTCTTTGTAGGGCAATGCCTCACCATATTGGTGGCATAGAGCTTGCATGTATGCCGGAGACCTTCCTAGAGCTTTCTTCATGTGTGGCAGGACACCCAGACCCCAGAGGTTTTCCATGTAGGAAGCTCCTGACCCAGTACTGGAACTTAGAAGATAGGTATTACTTATAGCATCACTACTCATATTTTATCCCAATTGACCCAGTGTTTTCTTCTTTTTTAAATCATCATTGAAGCTCTATCCTGGGTAATGTGAGCACAGGGCAGTGTACTGTTGAATATACTTTCTCACAGTTTACTTCCCCATGGAGCTGTTATTGCTTCTGTCTGCCAATGGTTGGTCTTCAAGATGGAGAGAAAACCTTTGTGTCATCATCATCTATTTGGCATTAGGCAGAGGCCGACTCTTCTGAATGTCTTCTTCTGGCTTTTGAGGTTTCCCCTTCCGAGCTTGTCCTCTAACTACACCGGTTCTTTGAGGCTCTCACTTTGGGCCTTCTCTTTTTCTCTGTCTATTATCTGCATCTACTCATGTGGATATAACCATTTCTATACTAAGAACCTGCCCTCCCCACTTCTAATTCTGCTTATATGGCCTCTTGTTTTCTGTTACTGTGTTCTATGCACAGCCAGACTTCTTTATCTGAATCTATTTTAGATATGTGTGCATGCTAAGCTTTGGATTGTTCTCTCTTGAAGCCTATTCTTTCAGACATCTCTCATTTTAATAAAAGGGAAATACCCTGTCCCCACTTCATCAAGCCAGATACTTAGAAATCATCCTCAATTCATTCCTGTATTATTTGCCTCTAGTCCCTTAGTAAGAACTATGGATTCCACCTCTAACATGTATCTTCAGCTGACTCATTTGTTCCACCTTCAACACCATCTCGTGGGTGAGTCTGAAAGCATTTCTTGCCTGGAATCCGCACTGGCCTATTAATGGATTCCTCTCCTTGATCTTCGGCCTGCCTCCAATCCATTCTTCATGGTGCAGTGGAAGTGTAGACATATAAATTAAATGATGTCACTTAACATTCTTCAGTGGCTTTCTACTTCCTCAAATAAATCCCAGAGTCTCACCAGCTTTGAAGCCATTCATAGCCCAATAGCAATGACAGGCTAGCTGTTCTCTCTTGGCTGGGGATTTGTCCTTTGGTACTGTGTCCTGCTACTTGAATAGGAATTGACTTTTGAACCTCTGCACCTGCTTTTGCTTCACCTGGGCTGCTGTTGCTTCACCTGGGCTGCCCTTCTCAGCCTGCCTCTTATACACACTGGCGTTTGCTCTTTTACCATGTGGCCTTCCCTGAAACTCCTACAGAAGTTAGTTTCCTTAGGATTTTCTCTAATATATTGTCATTATTTGTTTACTTGTTTATTTCCTTCTTTCCCCTTTTTCACCTTTCAGCACCCATCTAGTTACTCCAATGGTTCAGTAAGCCAAGTTGAATGAATGAATATTTGCATGTATTTTGTTACAGGTGCATCCAATATACAGTAGTCATAGAAATACATAGAAATATTGATCATTTTGTTCTAAAGTGCTTAGAAGGCTTAAAATTAAACTTTAAAATTGTTAAGTTAAAAAAAAGGCTTGAAGTTTCTAACTGTTCAGAATCCATCTTTAATACGGTGGTTTCAAGTCTCTGAGAGTAAATATTTCATCTTCATGGTTCTGATGCTGATAATGAGAACATGCTTGGTGACCATTCAGAAGCTACTCAGGTTCCAAGTTCTGTTTCAATTTTTTTCTCTTTTAAATAAAAATTTCCAGATTAGGCTGGATGGATTGAAAATAAACATTCAAGGTTTTCTTTTTCAAATGCTAAATGCTAGGTTTTGATGCATGAAATGAAAACAAAGCAGTTTAGCTCCCTTTAAATAAATCATATTTTAAAATTAAGTATAAAATTTACAGGAACAAGTAAGCAAATATGATTCAGATCTTCTTGAACTAAACTGAATGGCTTTTCCAAGTCCAGTCTGCCCTCTAGATTTATCGTGGTTGGGTTGGATATTTGCTTGGAATCTAGAAAGACTAGAGTAGGGAGTTACAGCAGTCCTGGCGTAAATGTCAGGGTGTGAGACCTGGAATTCATTACCTCGTATCCATTCTTTGCCATCAGCACCAAGACCACCCTGTATTGATCATTGCTCCACACGCAATGATTGTCTTTAGATTTTCCATACTTGCTTCCAGCTCTGGGCTTTTTGTTGATGTTTTCTCTATGGTTACAATAACTTTTTAGAAGAAAGTGTAAAAAGAAGAAAGAATTGTGTATAAACACAAATTCTGGACTACATGACCTGTTAGTCCTTTAGATACTAGGCTAAGAGTGTGCAATTATCATATATAGCCCTAGAACTCTATCTAAAAGAAACATTTTATGTTTTTAGGTGCAATTGAGTCAAGGTAGAAGTTAGGAGATACTCAAGATATTATTGTTTTATATTGTTTTTATGCTATGTGTATGTATTTGCGCGCGCGCGCGTGTGTGTGTGTGTGTGTGTGTGTGTGTGTGTGTGTGTGTGTGTGTGTATACCAGCCCTGGGGCTTGAACTCAAGACCTTGCACTTTTGCTGGCTTTGTTCTGCAGGCCGGCACTTTACTATTTAAGCCACATCTCTACTTCTGGCTGTTTCCTGGTCAATTAGAGATAAGAGTCTTTCAGATTTTTCTGTATGGACTGGCTTTGAACCCTGATCCTGAGATCTCAGCCTTGTCAGTAGCTAGGATTACAGATGTGAGCCTCTGGTACCCAGCTTCTAACTAATTTTGAATAATCACAAGCTCTCTTTTAGATCTCTCATTACTGTATTATTTCTCCTACTGCATGTTATAGGTATAGTTTTCTGTCACATAAATTGTATTGTTGGCCACTTACTATTTCTTGACAGACCTTTTAAACAGTTTAGGTTGCTAGTTTCTCTTGTATAACTTTGTTTTGAACTCTTAACATTTTCCCTTGCAAATTTGCATGTTTCTGAAGGTTCTCTTCCTAATCAGCCTGTTTTCCTATCACCCTGCCATGAACAAATTATCCTTTCAGTTTTCAACTTTCATTTAACTCCTACTCTTCAAGCAGCTTCCCTTTTAATATTACCAGCTGGAGATTCTGCTAGTTGTTTCATCAAATCAAACCATTATTTCTTTTTCTTCTCATGTAAGCCAGTAATCTACATGTCTCTTGGTCATGGTAGTCTGACACTCTGTGTCTGGTTCCTCTATGTGCTCTCTTTCCAAACATGCTGGCCCATCACTTTCTTGGTAACCATTGGTTCTTGTTTGGCAACTTTTCATGTTTGCATGTCCTGAATCCTGTTTCCAGGCCAGAACTTTAATAGTCTCATTCACTCTCCTCTTGTTCAAATGTAAGAATCAACAGTTGAGCTTCTCATAAACCATATTCTTGAGCTATAATCCAAAGAAGTTATAAGTGAAAAAAGTTATGTTAAAAATACCTTATTCATTTTCAACATAAAAGTATGCAATGGAGCCAAGAGAACTTGATAGAAATTAAAAATACTTAGATGTAAGGATAAACATTTCAAAACATAAAATATTGCTAAGACAATTTAGTAGAAAAATTGTTAGAAAGTAAATTTATGTATTAGAAAAGCAGAAGGCATATTATCTATGAATTAAAGATATAACTTGAGCTATAGAAAAAAAACCCAACAAAATAAACCCATAAAAAGTTGAGAAGAAGAAAACAATAAAGTTAAGAATGGAAGGCATTGAAATATAAAATAAGGAAACAACACACAATAACCTAAGTAAAAACACATTTTTTTTGTTGGCTAAAATGTATGTATTTTGTCTTTAGATTATTTCTTTTTTTTCTCAAATTTTTATTATCAAACTGATGTACAGAGAGGTTACAGTATCATACGTTGGGCATTGGATACATTTCTTGTACTGTTTGTTGCCTTGTCCCTCATGCCCCCCTCCCTCCCCCCCTTTCCCTCCCCCCCCCCAGGTGTTCAGTTCACTTACACCAAACAGTTTTGCAAGTATTGCTTTTGTAGTTATTTCTCTTTTTTTACCCTGTGTCTCTCAAATTTGATATTCCCTTTGAATTTCCTACTTCCAATACCAGTAAACACGGTTTCCAATATACTCAGATAAGATTACAGAGATAGTGTAGGTACAACCATAGGAAGATGATACAAGAACATCATCAATAATAGAAACTACACATACACATAGGACGTTGAAAGTAGTTACAACTGTGATATATCACTTGTTTCCATAACATGGAGTTCATTTCACTTAGCATCATCTTATGTGTTCCTAAGGGTATAGCTATTGGGCCTTGTGATGCTCTGCTATGGCTTGCCTAAACCTGTACTAATTATTCCCAATAAGGGAGGCCATAGAGTCCATGTTTCTTTGGGTCTGGCTCACTTCACTTAGTATAACTTTTTCCAAGTCCTTCCATTTCCTTACAAATGGAACAATGTCATTCTTTCTGATAGAGGCATAAAATTCCATTGAAAACACATTTTTTTGAAAAGACTAAAAAACTGGTATAAAGCCAGCAAGATGAATTCACAAGAACGATCATAAATAAGTGTATGGAAGTTAATAAGAAGAACCAGTACTTGTATCAAAAGGACTGAAACAGAAAACATGGAAAAAATTCTCTTATTGAGAGAATCAAAAGCAACAGGAATTCTATTCTGTACTAGTGGAGGCATAATTTCATACCACTGTCTTTAAAAATGTTGGAGAGTATACACTAAAGTTAATGCTAGCTTATTTTATGACCACCAATTTAGTCCTAGGTTTATATTTAGGGAAATAAGTGCACACGTATTTATCATAGTTTTGAATAAGAATATTTGTAATAGTTCTGTATATCTAAGCTTCCAGGTGGAATAAACCACAATGATCACCAAAATAAAATTTATATAATGGTATGTATTAACTTACCCCATTCACAATGCAGTCTCACACAGTAATGTTAAATAATGGACTATAAATGGTATGATGGTTCACGCTTGCAATCCCGGCTTTTGGGAAGTAAAAATTGGGAGGATCACAATTTGAAGCCAGCTGAGCAAAAAAGTTAGTGAAAGCCTATCTCATTAAATAAGCCAAGAATTCTGGCCATGTCTACAGTCCCAGGTATACCTGAGGCATAGATAGAAAAAATGCTGCCTGACACTGGCCCTGGACAAAAATGGAAGATATTATGTGAAAAACAACTAAAGCATAAAGGCTGGAGGTATGACTCAAGTGGTAGAGCGCCTGCCTCATACCTGCCTACTACTGCCAAAAAGCAAATATAAAAAAGAATAACGATCTATCTACTACTATATGGCAACTTGATGATTCACATATTTAATGTTGTAAAAGAAAAAAAAAGGAGACAGAAACATACAACTGTATGACTTCATGCATGTGTAATTGAAGATTAGATGAAGATGTCTTGATGTTTGGGTTCTGAGTCACTACCTTGAGGTGAAACCTTGTGTTAAGGAGTTGGAAGGGGTCTTGTTGTATTCCAGTTGGGTTACACATTCACATACACATGTGAAATCTTTCCTGCAATGACTGCCAGTTACTAAATATGTTATTTTTCAATTCATATTTTATAAAACAACCAGAAAAATGTGCATGATTTAAAAGAATAAGAGGATTCTATGAATAGCTTTAGCATAGCTACTAGCTAGAAAGAAATCAGTTTTATGGAAAGTCTTAGAGTAATGAAAGTTACTAAAACTGGCACAAGAAAAAGTAAAGTAGAATGATTCTATAAACATTCAAAAGTTTGATAAATTCTTGAAAATCTTCCCACAAAGAAAATACCAGGCCCAGATGGCTTTCAGAGTGAATTCTCCTAAACATACACATAATTCTTGAGCTCTGCCAAGAAATACAAGGACAGAATATACTCCAACTCATTTAATGAATATGCTGTACTCTTGATATCAAAACCAGACCAAGGGAATAAAAAAGTAAAATCTAGGCCAATTTTACATGTAATTTTGCATTTAAAAATTTTAAGTATTCATATAGTAAATCCTTCACAAAAATAAGATTATATATTATGATTAAAATTAGTTTCATCGATGGATTACAAGGTGTATTCATGCTCAGGAGATCAATTAGTTTAATATTACATTAACAGATTTAAGAAGCTAAATTATATGTTTTTATCTAGAGTTGCTGGAAAAACTTAATTCTGAATATTTTTAAATTTAATTTTACACAAAATGTGAGTATCAAAAATAAATCTTATAAAATGTGGAAGTCACTATTGAAGAAAATGAAGTCACACACAAATGACTAGGTCTGACTTATTCATAGGAAGACTAGAGTTGTCATTATTTTGGAATTGATTTATAGATTCAATGCATATTCCAATGAAAATGTCAACAGTTTTTAAAATGCATTTTTTAAATATTTTTATTTGGGGGGAATTTGTCAAGCAAATTCTCAGATGTATATTGGAGAATGAGAGGTCATGTATGACAAAATACTGGGCATGATTATACAAGCCTGTAATCCAGGCACTGGAGAGATTGTAGCAAAACTTCTAAAATTTACAGCCAGCTTAGGCTAAATAGGGGATCTTTCCTTAGACAAATGCACAAACAAATAAACAGCAGAGATACTGTGAAAAAGAAAAGAATTCCCAGGGGAAAATTTCCCTACTATTTATTCAATTTATAATCAACCTCAATAATTAATGTGGTATGATATAAGTCCACAGAATCAAATAGAGGACCGCAAAAATTGACGTTTATAAAGAAAACCTGTATAGCATACAGTTTTCTGTGTATATTAGTGAGGAGGTAGGTAAAGTACTGAATTCATTTTCTAGTTGGAGACAAGAATGACTACTTGTTCACATGTATAAAAGTGAGTTCTAGGTGATTTAAATAAATAAATATTTGAAAGACAAAACCACAAAGCTCTCAGAAAAAGTAGAGACAAGAATTTTATGATCTCAGATTGGGGAATAATTTCTTAAGTGAGAGCACACAATATAAATCTCAAATAAAATGACATGTCTTCTACACTAAAATAATAACTTTGGACAATAAAAATATATTTAAAGTCACTACATTTTCTTTTCAAATTGTGAAGTGTAGCTTGCAACCTAATAATCATGACAAGTGACCATGCCTAAGGGGGAATTCAGCAAAATTCTTGTTGTTCTGAAATTTATGTCCTGGTTCACTGGCCAGAAATAAGAAAACAAGTAAGCTCTTTGTATATTACAAAAGTATTAACTTTAACTTATCAAAGTTACCATAAGGAAGCTTAAATTAAACTGCATTATGAGAACACATAATAACACAGTCACTGGAAACATTATTAGTGTCAAAAAATATGTAAGGGGCTGGGGATATGGCCTAGTGGCAAGAGTGCTTGCCTCATATACATGAGGTTCTGGGTTCAATTCCCCAGCACAACATATACAGAAAATGGCCAGAAGTGGCGCTGTGGCTCAAGTGGCAGAGTGCTAGCCTTGAGCAAAAAGAAGCCAGGGACAGTGCTCAGGCCCTGAGTCCAAGCCCCAGGACTAGCCAAAAAAAAAAAAAAAAAAAAAGTAAGGAACAGTCTAAAATCAATATGAAAACTCAATCTAAAATTGGTAAGAAAACCTAAACCATCAAGTAAGGTAATGAGAAGCTAATGTGAACAACAATTTCATAAACAGGAAGAGTGAAAATTCTGCACACATGTGAAAATATGTATCCATATTTTAATATGGGAAAGGCCAATTTAGACAGAGCAGAGGATTGTCTGGGAGGACCATCAAAGAAGTTATACTGGGGCCAGATCTACAGGTGTTTTCTTAATAATTGTGCTTTCTGTATTTGCCTGTAATTTAAATGTTTTTCATAAGCATATAGCATTAAGAATAAAAATAATCGAGCTGGGTACCAGTGGTTCATGTCTATAATTCTAGCTACTCTGGAAGCTGAGAATTAAGGATCAGACTTTTTAGCTAGTGTGGGCAGTAAAATCTGTGAGACTCTATATCTCTAGGTAACCACCAAAAAGCTGGAACTGGAACTCAAGTGGTAGAGCACTAGCCTTGAGCAAAACAGCTAAAGGACAGTACCCAGTCCCTAAGTGCAAGTACAGGAATGAGATAAAAAATCAAAATAATTAAAACTATAAGTGTACAATCAACATACTTGACCATAAATAGGAGATAAATACAAAACGAATACAATGTATACAATTCTAGCTGTAGACTCATACCTTCAGAAATCTGTGATACTGTAAGTTTATCAAGTGTTGTAGACATTACAGCCTTCCTAAGAAGGAGAGTAACATCCATTCTCTTTACTTAGTATGGTTCATGTCAAACACATCAACAGCTGTTAGCCTTTACTGTTTACTTTTATTCCTTGTCCTGTTCTTCAAGATAACAGATGTTTAATTCTTGCTACGTACAAGATATTAAACTAATTTGTAAAGAGAAGGAAGCTTTCTACAAATAGAGTTATTTGACAAGTATATGCTAATAACTGTGTTATCTATACAAATACAGTTATACACTCCCCTCCCCGCTCCCCGCCCCCCCCCCCCCCGCAATGTAGCGCCTTGAAGGTTTATGGCTTGCTAGGGGAAAATTAATGTATAACAGTAAGTACACATTTGTAGTGAAACATGTACATGTAGAGACTTAAGGGGAGAGAGCAAACAACTGAGTGGGAATTAGCTTTGTGTATATCTGCATGGGAAAGAAAGAAGATGATAGAGATTGTCAGTCCCAAGGAAGGAGGGAATGAAGGAGGGGCATGCCTAGCAAACTTATGCAAAGCTGGGGGTGAGGAGAGGGTCAGCATGGTGAAGCATGGGGATGAAAGGAGACCAGGAGGAGAGGAGGTCAGCTGGAGAAGGCAGTGCCAGGATTTTGGCTTTATATCCTTCTATCTTCTATGGCTCTCAGAAGAGTTATTTATATATTGTAGGCTCATTGTAAGTGCTTTGTAAATAATTTAAATTTGGTGATTAAAGCATGTAGCAAACGAAACAGAAGAAAGACACTTTTCTCTAAGAGCTAAATATTGATAGTTTCTTAGAACCACCCATAAATAGAACATAAGACATCTCATAAGTATGTAATGTCCTATGCAGTTCAGATCATGAGCAGATTGAGTGGCAGATGAATTCCTATAAAAATACCCTTATCAAGGCAAATAATTTATTTGATTGAATTAAACATAGTATTGCATAAGCATGCCTTCAATTGGGTGTGTTCACTTTTTTTGTGTGTGTTAAAGAGATTGCCACTATGAGGAGTTAAAGGCTATCTATGCAGCATGTTATGGTAAGTGGAATGATTGTACTTAGGAAGAAAATTGAATTGGTTTACCAGTTGACAAAAGTATCTGTGATCTCAGCTAATTCTTCCTGTTTCACTTTCTTCATTATTAAAATTGGCATATAGCTATTTTACCAGTTTGATACAATTATCACAAGGAGTAGCGAATATTTATAGCTCGATAGATTATGCATATATTTATACATATATATCTATGCACATGAAAATTCTTAATATATATGAAGCAAGCTACAAATGCATACAGTAAATTATTTATGTAATACCTAACGTAACTCTGTGTACTTATGCACATATGTAATTTACTTATGAAGTGTTTTTCAATTAATTGTAATGGTAATTTTATTTATGCAGAGATAATGGCTTATTTAATCAAGATGCATGGAAATAAGTCATCATTCTTCCACAAAGTTGATGAAGTAGAAATTTGTAACTAAATATTAAAATCATCCTAGAAACATGAAAATCAAATATAGTCTTATTTTGCTTGGAGATTGGAGGGAAAAATAAATAGGAAAACACAAAATAGATAATATATAGATGGAAAATGCTCAATAGTAGTTCTTTTTTTTTTTTTTTTTTGGCCAGTCCTGGGCCTTGGACTCAGGGCCTGAGCACTGTCCTTGGCTTCTTTTTGCTCAAGGCTAGCACTCTGCCACTTGAGCCACAGCGCCACTTCTGGCCATTTTCTATATATGTGGTGCTGGGGAATTGAACCCAGGGCCTCATGTACACGGGGCAAGCACTCTTGCCACTAGGCCATATCCCCAGCCCTCAATAGTAGTTCTTGACTGAAACAAGGAAAGTAGATGAATAAAAATTTTGAAAAACATTTAAGTCAAGTAAAAATTGCCCTCAAAAGCATAGTGAGTGAACAACAATATTAGAATTTATTTCTCCAAGTGCAGGAAGCAAATACATAACTTGAGAAGCAGTTAATTTGAAAAAGCTCTCATTTTTCTAAAATATATTGGCAATGCTCTCTATAGATAAACCACGGACTATTAACATTCTCAGGTGAGAATGTGGTAAAACTTTTAAATTATTTATGGTAAGATTTGTAATTTTGATGTGGAACTATTATTTAAAATAGGAACATGTATTTACAATTACTAATAACTGAAAGGTAATTTTACATAAGAATACATCAAAGTCTTATGACAATACAATCACGTTTAGGTAGATTAGCTTGGGAATTCTTTATTTGTAAGTTTGGCTTGGCAATAAAAAAGCATAAATGAACTGTCATAAAAGCCAATATATCTAGAAATAGAATATTGGCCTATGAGTGGTGACCCTACGTCAGCAACGATCAGTCTTAAAAAGAATGAAAAAGAGGAGGAACATATGAAATGAGGCAGAGTGGTTGTGGGAGACGAGGACTAAATGTCCCAATAGAATAGAAGAAAAACAGGTAGGAAACCCTCTATAACCATTTTGACAAGAAAACTAAAATGGTGTTGGCAGAATATGGGTTCTCCTTGCAGCATAATCCCCTCTGAATTGCTATTATTTTGTTGTACTGAATTCTTTTTTTAATTTTATTTTTATCTTTAAGTAGTTGTACAAAGGAGTTGCCATTGAACAAAGTAGTATATGAATATAATTTCTGTTGATCATGTCACCCCTTTCATCATTTTCTCCCATCCCTCCCAACACTGCACCTTCCCTCAATTTGTACTAAACTTTAAAATTTTTAAACTTTTTTTTTTTTTTTGGCCAGTCCTGGGCCTTGGACTCAGGGCCTGAGCACTGTCCCTGGCTTCTTCCCGCTCAAGGATAGCACTCCGCCACTTGAGCCACAGCGCCGCTTCTGGCCGTTTTCTGCATATGTGGTGCTGGGGAATCGAACCTAGGGCCTCGTGTATCCGAGGCAGGCACTCTTGCCACTAGGCTATATCCCCAGACCAAAATTTTTAAACTTTTGAAACTAAACTTTCAAAACAGATATTTGGAATGTTCTACTGGTTCTAATCAATGTACTTGATTCACTTATTCAGTATTTTCTGAGCTTCAGGTGTGTGGCAGGTTGTGCACAGCAAGGGAAAAGCAGATAGGTTGCATTTTGCTTTTGATAATGAAGGATTCAGTCTCCAGAAAGCAAATGTACTGTCAAAGAATATGTTGTTTATTAAATGGCAAAGAAGTGGTGGGATTAAAAAAATAAGCATATTCTTAAATGTCTAGGAAGAAGTCAAACAATGATATGCAGCATTAAAGAATGAGCTGTCACTTGGACTTCTACAAAAACATAAAACAAAAACAAGAACCTATCATATTTTAGCACCCATCTCTCTCTCATATTCTGTGCTGTGGAGTGACTTCACAGAATCCATTGGGGAAGGGCCCCATAATTTTCTGGATTATATTCTTGGGCATGCTTATGTAGAAAATATCTAGCTTTAGGTTACCAAGAATGATTAGGCAGAACTTTTTTGGGTTTAATGTAATCCATTTGGGATTACCTGGGTGGTTCTAGGAGGTCCAGTTTGCTTCTGTGATGTATAATTTAAGTTTCTTTCATGACAGAAGTCTAGTTCTGTTAAATGTTTTTCTGATAGCATTTACTGTTAGATGTAGATTTAAGATGTCCACGTCACCATACTTTTCTTCATGCACTGCTCTGTAAATGCTCTGTCAGGAAGCATGCAAACTCCATGGGAGCTAAGGAGAGAAATAGACACTGTTCTTCTGGTAACAGGAAAACTTAGTCTATAATATGAATAGATGTGCTTTGACTATAATACTGTTTGAGCATCTCTACTACAAAAACCTAAAATCTGAAATACCCCAAAACATAACACTGTAGTTGAAAAATTTCACCCCTGAACTCAGGTGACACTTCATGGACCCAGCACTGATTCACTGAAAATATTACATAAAAACACCATCTTGCTATTTCTATAAGATTTGAGGGAAGCATAAATTCATTTTATAGTTAAACTTGGATCCCACTCCTAAGATTTTCCATATATTTATACAACTGTGTTGAAATCTGATGGAAAAAAAACAAACAAAAGGCCTGTCATCTGAAACACTTTAAGTCCCAAGCATTTTGGATAAGCCATTCTCAAACTGTGTTGTAAATCCTTTGCTACAGATGTACATTGAGAGATGAGGACCCCCAAACAGGAACAGTTAATAGCAAGGACTGATGATAGGAGTAGGTACTAGAGAAAGATGGTTGTGTGATTAAATACTGAAAGGAACCTGGACCATGGATGTCCAGTTTAGCAACAGAGTATTTTTTCCTGTGCTGTCTGCATGTGAATGTATGTGTTCTCAGCAGCCTGAGTTCTAGGTGCTATATTGACCTCTTTCTGTGATTCATACAGGAAGTTATTTTATCTCCCTAGACCACACATGCTTTGTCTATGCAGAATTTAAAACAAATGAACTCACATGTCCCTCTAGATTGGAAAACGCATGAGATATGCTCTATTAACTTGTACTATTACTTTGAAAGGACGAAGAATGTTGGGGAACTGTTTTCTCTTCTCTGAAAAGATGGTTTTGGAATGGCAAATGAGGAAGCATTTGAAAAATCTAGATAATTTCAGTTAAATCGAAGGATTAAAAGAACCCTACCACTATACCTTTAATCCATTGTAACTGCACAGCATGCTTTAAAATAGGGAAAGTGGAGGAAATACACCACTACCCTGAAAATTTTACTAAGCGTACAAACAACAGGAATAATAAAATCAACACCCACAGCACTGTGTGGGTGTAATTGTTCACTGTTTTTTGAAGCAAGCGGGTTTAAAAGTAGATGGAAGGAGAAAAGAAGGTGGTCTGACATGCCTCAGTGGGAAGGGATGGGAGAAAAAGACAGGACTCAGAATGCAAAGAGTAAGAAAGAAAGATGCGGATTGTGGGAGGACAAGCAGTAAGATATCTCACTGGAGACAAAAAAGACAAAAGCTGAGGGTAATTTGGTACACACACAGGCAACTGAGATGACCAAAATAAAAGGGAATACACTTTGTGGACACACACTAAATGGCCAGAACATGAACTATTCCTTTGACAGAAGAATAGCTGGAAAGATGGACTAGGGATATAAACAAAGGAGAAAAACCAGGACTCCATGGGGAGCCCTAATCTAAAGAGAATGGGAGGAAGAAAAAGTGTTTACTTTTCAGTGAACAAAAATGAATCACAGATGTATTCATTGATCATGAGTTAAAATAATGTATTGCAATAAACACAGATAAGTCAGAGCAAACCTTCTACTTATCCCTAACCTATAACCTTTTTAGAGATAGATTAGTTTTGCTGCAATATTTATGACAAAATATGGAGTGAGTTCTAAAGGAGTCAAAAAGGAAACTTTGTATCCTACCATGGGATGAAAAATCTTTTTTTTTTTTTTTTTTTTTGCCAGTCCTGGGCCTTGGACTTAGGGCCTGAGCACTGTCCCTGGCTTCTTCCCGCTCAAGGCTAGCACTCTGCCACTTGAGCCACAGCGCCGCTTCTGGCCGTTTTCTGTATATGTGGTGCTAGGGAATCGAACCTAGGGCCTCGTGTATCCGAGGGCAGGCACTCTTGCCACTAGGCTATATCCCCAGCCCCGAAAAATCTTTTTTGCCAGGCACAAGTTGCTCACACCTATAATCCTAACTACTCAAGAGGCTAAGATCTGAGGATCCTCTTCAAAGCCAGCCCTGGTAGGAAAGTCTGAGACTCTTGTCCCCAGTAAACCACAAAAATCTGGAAGTGGAGTTATGTCTCAAGTGCTAGAGCATCAGTTTTAAATGGAAAGAGTTAAGTGAGAATATGAGGCCCTATGTTCAAGTCTAGTGCACACAAACAAAAAAAAAAACAAACTATTTTCCTTATTATACTATTGAAATTTATTGTGATTATTTATTAAAAGGTAGCAAGCAGTCATAAGAAGTGAATAAACCTAAGTTTTCAAGTTGCTTTTAGGACAGAAATTACATATTTATAAGGTTTTTTCCTACATGCAATTTCTTTCTTTGTGGTTTTTTTTTTTTCTGTGTAATGAAATCTTCTAGTTTTGATGGGATTTATATAGCAACATCAGCTTTGGGATTGGATCTTTGTGGGCACAGAATACAGTTGAATGTTGATACTTTATAATGTCCCACGTTCCTTTGACCCCCTAATAAACATCCCGTAACTACCAGCTGAGCGCCCCATTCTGGCAACCTGAGACAGAGGGAAGTTTCGATGGCTTCTAAGATGAAAACATTCATTATATGAGTAGAAGAACTGATGAGAAAATTACACCTCATCTGACCCCTTTGGCTTCTTCCTTTCTTCTTCAGACTTACATTTAGAAGAGTCTTCATATAATCCTCTATTTCTCTACTCATTTTCCCCTTTCTTTATTGTCAAAGTAAAGCCTACTTACTTTTTAAAAAAATCTTTTTGGACTCATGTGAACATCTACCAAAGTGTCATTTGCAAGAAGTGAACTGAAGCTTACTTTAAATAATGATTCTCTTCAAACTGGATACTAGCCAAATATGATGGTCATGACTAACCAGAGCATATTCCTTGGCCTAACTAACACAAGAATTAGTTAACACCTGCTGTATTTGTTTGTTTTTTCTTCTTTCACTGAAGACTTGAGTTAGTCTTTGTTATTCAGCCTCTTCCCTTCACTGATTTCTAGCACCATATGTGAAGATAGGGAATTTTCACAGACAGAAATAGATGAGTCTAGGTAGTACCTTATGAATGAAAGTGATGAATACAAGATGGCTCAATAGATTGTCTGGTGGACAGGCAGTAAATGAAATACATTGACTTCATGCATTTTGGACAATATTATGGGAGATCTGATTTTGAAAGCATTGCTGTGGCATAGAGATAAAGAGCAACTGAACCTCTGTTGTCAACATGAAATTATCTAAATAAAGCTATCTCACCTAAAGGATTTCAGTGGGTTGTGTAATATGGGACTTCCTTAAGAAAAACTCCAAAATGTGAAGAGAGAAACAAGGGAGAAGCAAGAAGTGGACATAAAATGTCAGCCTTGTGAAGCATATCTCTCCATAGGAAACTTGGGCTCAAAATCAGTTTTTAACATGAGACATTCGAGTTTAAGTATATAGACAAATTTTGTAGGATGTAAATTGGAAGATGGAACTTTAGTTGGAATTGAAATGATTATTTCTTTACTATTTCCTATGAACTTTAGACTTCAGAATGATTCTACATTTATGAACTTCAAGGTAATAAATTCTTTTCATGAGATTTGTGTAGTATAATGCATGAAAATTACTCCTCATCTTCAACACTGTTTATAATGACTATCAGATTCTTCAATTACTTTGTTGTTGTTGTTTTTTTTTACTATTTTGAGGGCTTTGAAAATATAATATTTTGATAACTTTCTTTACAATCCCAAAAGAATCCAAGGAAAAATGGGGGAAATCATTTGACCATTTTACTCCTTGATTTCACCATTAATTGTAGCCTAAATATATCCTTCTGGAGTTCTGGGATTTTATTTATAAAAATAAATATGCTTAAATAAATATTTTTTTTCTTCCCTAGTGCCTAGAAACTGCAACTCCGTCATTTAAAATAAACAGCTGTTACCAGGTTTGTTTTTCAACTAGACACAATTTTGTCTTTCTCCCCCCCCTCCCGCCATCTAATCAATTACCCAGAAGCAATCTTTTTCAACTCTATTTTTGCTCTGAATTGTTTTTTTCAATCTACCTACCCAGTCCCCACAGACAGTGAGCAACTTGCCCAGCATGCAGTAGGGCTTTGTGACAGATTTTACATAGTAGATTATTTACCAGGGAGTTTTCTTTGACACTTCTAAGGCCTTATTAATCAGTTACAATCTGAAATGTTTTAGTTTTCTTCTCTCCACCATATACTTTATCTGGAACTGTTTCATGACATCATTTAAGGCAAAATATGTGTAACAGGTGAGTGTGTGTTTTCTTTCTCTAATCATATCGTATCTCCTTGAGTTTAGGAATTGTGTTTATTTCTCCTGGTTGCTGAGATCTTCCCATGTGCCCGAAACTGTGGGCTCTGATCTTTATTTCAGGCTATGAGCCACATCTGTAAGACAGTGGTGGTCCACTTTCTTTCTTTACCACAGGACTATGCAATGGAACATGGATACTTGCATTTACAGTGGATTATTAGGGCAAACATTGTCGTTAGTAACTCTCATTTCATTTCTGCCATTCTTTCTTCTCTGTTGACGGGCTTATTTTCATACCAATTCAAAATTACTTAGAAAATAACTAGGCCAAATTAGTAAGATGTCAAAATTATTATTGTGAAAATATGTGGTTTACTACCTTTCACTCAGATAAGTTTGCATTTGCTTGCCAGCAAAATTATAGACTTGAAAAGGTATTATTGCTCTTTAGCATCTATTTCATTCATAATAAATATGTCCTGGAATACAACTCATGTAACTAGAGACAGCTTTGTTAGTTCTATTACTGTGAACATTTTTATACACTATCACCTCTTCCCTCCTATTCTGCATGCTATTACTAGTTTGTGAGTTTTTATGCTTAGCCAGGTACTACTGGTAGATCAGGTCTATAATCCTATCTACTCAGGAGGCTGAGATCTGAGAACCAAGGTTTGGAGTCAGCTAGGGCAGAAAAAAAAATTGTGAAACTCTTCTCTCCTATTAACCAGCACAAAGCTGGAAGTGGAGGTGTGGCTCACGTGGTAGAGTGGCAATCTTGGAAGAAAACACTAAGGGACAATGCCCAGACCCTAAATTCAATCCCCACTCCCACCCCCAGTACTAACATGCATCCTATTTCTCTTTCTCTCTCTCTCTCTCTCTCTCACACACACACACACACACACACACACACACACAGAGGAAGAAAATAGAAAAAGTCTTTATGCTATGCATTTGCAAACTTTATTTAAGAAATATTTTAATCTGGTTTGAATGTCCATCCAAAAAGGTGAGAACTCTGTCTGAGAAGCATCTTTGTTTCAGCAGACCATGGATATTGTTTTCCATTCATCATCATAATAATCTGTCAACTAAAGAACAACTAAGGTAGTTACTACTTAATGCCAGCATGCCACCTAGTAGGTGCAGTACTAAGCACTTTCACATCGTTTCTAAGATGTAGGTTTTATTATTTTTCATTTACAGTGAAGGAAACTAAGAGTCATTAAATGACTTGTCACGTAGCTAAATGATGACACAATTAGATTACAGAAAGAAGATTCCAAAAGTTTCTTTTCAACTAAGCGTACTGGATACAGTTGGGGTGGATGTGTCACAGCATGTTTGCATAACATCCTAATGTCTGGATTCAGGGTTGGAGACTGGTCTCTCCTTCACACTCTCCCTGCTATGCTTGAGATGATGAAGTAGAGGATACTCAAATTTGAGGAACACCATGAGAATGGCTTTAGAAATCCCTGCTTTGATGTTCCAAACATACAGCAATGAGAGATCGTATATGAAATTAGAAAAACAAGTGGGCTTATTTAAGTTCAAAACAATTATTCATTTTTGAGATACAGAAACCAGACAAAATGTTCACATGGTTATTAAGACTGAACTCAGGTGCCTGCTGGACTCTCCTTACTGTAAGAAGTAGAGTTAGTGTTTTATCCCTAAAGCCAGGTCAGCTTTTCTTCCCTCTTTCCCTCCTTCCCTCCCTTTCTCCCTTTCATTCTTTCCTTCCTTCAAACTATTTTTTTTTAACACAGGGTCTCATTATGCATTCCAGGTGGGCCTCAAACTCCTGATTCTTTTCTGTCAGGCTCCTAAGTGCTGTGATTACAGGTGTGTACCACCACATCTACTTCCAGACTGTCATTGGGCTGGAAACTTAGACCAGTGGTGCAGTGCATGTGAGCATTCAAGAGACTCTGGGTTCAGTCTTCAGCATAGGAGATCAACCAACATAGGGCTCTAGTGTCTAGGACCAGGAGCTTAAGCATAATATATGCTTATTATAATATATATATGAATGTTTATGTCCATAAAGGGATATATATGCCTGAGCTCATATAAATACATATATTTGCTTATACTCATCTATCATCTATCTATCCATCCTCTTAGGCAGGGAATTTGGGGTACTTTTTTGCTCATACTGAAAGATCTAGAAGAATTCTGCTGTTGCCTAGCACTTAGCACTAGGGTTTTAGCTGGGGACTAAAGGGGTAGGAACAGAGTCATAGTTTGTGATTTAAAACAGACTTGTCCACCTGCTATGTCCATGATTGCATGTGAAGTCCATCTACCCCTCTCCCCCAACAGCAGGAGCACAGGGAATGCCCCTGAAGAGGCTAAGGACTAGCAGCCTGGCATGGCCTGGGAGAAGCAATGGCCAAACACTAACACTGGCGGGGGGGGGGGGGGGGGGGAGGGGGGGCTGGTTGAGGGGAGGGGGGGAGGGGGCAGGGGTGGAGCACATGGAAGAAATGTTCTCCCTATGAATGAGCTTCAGGCCAAGACTCCAAAATAAGTAAATGAATCTAATGCTAGTAAAGATCAGGAAGAATTTTCAAGTGATGAATTTTGAAGCAAGCATAAGCCAGAACAAAGATAAGATTACTTGAATATTTAAAACTAGTCATTGAAGTAAAAGCTTTGGTAGAGAGGAGAAACTTTATATTAGCCAGCAAGAAAGAGAGAACCAGTGGCTTACAAAAGGAGAGTTCACCTCAAACAGAACCCAGGCAGACACACTGACTTTAAAGTCTGCATGGAGGCTTGAGGTCCAGATACAAGAAGATGGATGGAGAAGCTCCAGTTCAGTCACATAGGCATTCTGGAAGATGTGAGTGGAGAATATGAGATAGAGTCAAATCTGCATACTTGTAATTGCTGCAGTATTTTGGAAATAAAGTTATAGGATTGGAAAATTATTCTTTTGGTAATAACTAAAGAAGATAAATACAAATATATAGGTAACCGCATGACATTAAAACTGTAGATCATGGAAAGCAAAAGGAAAATCTTAAAACAGACCCTGTCTTTGGAGAGTCTGCTGAAGCCTGTGGATCTTAGTCAAGGATCTAGGACCAGGAGATGGAGGGTAAGGTGGTTAGAAATAATTATTATCTTCTCCCCACCCCCACCCCCATGACCATCATTTTGAAAGATCAATACACTACACATTTCCAAAAACAGCTACCTTTCAAAAGCATAAAAATGCAATAGCAAATTTACCTGTAGATCATAGAAGTATAAATTATGTTAAAACTCAGCAGATAATGTGATGGGGTAAGGGAGATAGACAAATGGAGAAAGGGTGGGAAAATGCTGTCATAATATTCAATGTACATATATACAAATATGCATGTACATACATTCATATATATATACATACATAGGTATATATGTGAAAATGGAACTGAGAAAACTGAAGGGATGCTTAAAGTTGAGAGAGATGGGAAAATGATAAAAGACAAAAGCAATTATATTGATCAAGATACATTATATTTGTAAACAGCTTGGTTAAATGGCAACTTCTTTGTACAATTACTTAAAGATAATTAATAAAAATATTTTAAAGTTACTTGTACTCATGAACTGATGTGAATTGAAACCACTTTGTACAACTACTTAAGGATAATAAATAACAAATAAATAAACAAATAATTTTTAAAAATTGAGCCAGCAAAAGGGGGCAGAGAAACCTGGCCTTCTCTAGGGTGTTCACACTCTCTTTCTTTTGGGGCAAGTCGCTTGATTAATCTGCAAATATTGATTTATTCCTCCCTTATCTGCTCACAAAAGGTTGTTACATGGGAATTTTGTGTATAGGAGGTGTTTTTTTTTAACATGTAGACTGTAAGCATGAAATAATTATAAGAATTTGTTACTACTTTATTACAGAAAGGAATGTGATCTATGATTCCTGACTTCTTAAATCTGACACCTTAGATTTGTGTTAAAAGGATTCACAATAATATCTAAACTATGTGCAAGGTTACATATAACAACCTAGCAGAAATTATTTTCACTACATAGCAGGTGTTGGGGAGTTAAAATGAACAAGACATATGGGGTTAATCAAGTGAGCTATAGCATGAAAAATATGCATCCAATGAATTAACTTTTTTTGTGTATTCCTCTTTTTATTGTGAAAACATTCACACAGGTCCTTATATTTAATCTTCATTAACAGATAAGCATGTTTGCTTTACCCATGTGTAACTTTCATATGCATATTTTTTCTGAGTTTCTTGAGTAAATTAAGTAGTGTATCATACTGATTTACTCTTAACATATTCTGCATGCATCTCTTAACAAAAATGATCTACAATGTCATTTACACATCTAAGAATGTTACCTGTATGCCCCCAATAACACCCAGTAATTGGATAATATTTAGATTTCCACAATTGCCACAAAGACTTTCTTATGGTTCTCAAATGCCACTTTAATCACGACTCTAAGTCTACAGTGATGATGGGTAGAATTTCAGGACTGTTTTCTGAAAGGAACTTGCGATCACTGCCTCAAATTCAGGGTATGTGATCAAAGAATCCAGTCCCACAAAATGCGAAAGTCAAGGGAAGCTTTATTTTGCGCCAAGCATCAGGGACCTTACTGACCGGGCCAGGGCCGTCTCGAGAGTGAGAGCGACCCCTTTTGGTCTTTCAGGCTAACTTTTATAGGTTGTATCAGGCCTGAGATTACATACACGGCCCAATGACGTTGTGACATTCAGGAGAAATTGCAGAGGTATGTCTGGTCACTCATGGGCGACCAACAAAATGACAGTAGATGCTTAAAGCACCCTATCACTCGGCAGGCTCAAGGAGGGGGTCGCGCTCAGGGCGGGGAGGTTGCGTACGTGCTCTCCTGTTGATTGGCCATATCCACCTGGCCAGACTTATGCTTTGGGTGCTGTTAATAGACCTCGGCTTGGGGGCTATTGTGGGAACTCTAGATCACTCCCTTTAAAGCGACATTCCAGTAAGATTGTATCAGCCAGGACTTCAAAAATGCATGTAGGCACTGGGTGACTGTTGGGATGTACTAGGTCCCACTAGTTAAATTGAGTTAGGCCCTTGCTTTTTCAAAAAAAAATTCATGGGCACAACTTCCTCTTTGTCCCCAAGGTGAATTGCCTGAGCCTCTGGCATTTGGTGAGGGGTGGGAGGCGAGGAAGGGGGGGGGG
Source organism: Perognathus longimembris pacificus (assembly GCF_023159225.1). Taxonomy (NCBI): domain Eukaryota; kingdom Metazoa; phylum Chordata; class Mammalia; order Rodentia; family Heteromyidae; genus Perognathus; species Perognathus longimembris. The sequence continues at coordinate 21,804,497 of NC_063175.1, read as the reverse complement.
CTGGGGACTGCAGGAGAGATGAAGCCTTCCCCAAGGAATCCTATCCCTAAGCAAAAAACAGGATTTTAGGAAGAATGGGCCTGAAAGGTAATGTGGAGCATGCAGATGTTTGTATTCTCCCCAGTGCCAGCTGGAGTAGACAAGGCAACACCGAGATCCTGGCAACTCTCTAAAACTTTTTTTTTTTTTTTTTTTTTGCCAGTCTTGGGCCTTGGACTCAGGGCCTGAGCACTGTCCCTGGCTTCTTTTTGCTCAAGGCTAGCACTCTACCACTTGAGCCACAGCGCCACTTCTTGACGTTTTCTGTATATGTGGTGCTGGGGAATCGAACCCAGGGCTTCATGTATATGAGGCAAGCACTCTACCACTAGGCCATATTCCCGGCCCCTTTCTAAACATTTTATACCTGTTTTATCCCAGGTGAGATACAATACGTTACAATTAGTAGTTCAATCTTCTTAAGTCTTCTGAAAATAAACATCACCTTTTGTCCCTGTGATATTGATTTCTTGAAGATAATTGGTCAGTTCTCCTGAAGGATATTTTAGCTTTGTCTTTCTCTCTCATAGTAGTATCTACCCTTCTCTCCCTGTTTGTACTGAACACTGAATTGCCAGGTCTAAGCTTGATCAGATCCAAGTATGCACTTAAGTGAGATGTTTGTCTGTCTTTTTGCTTGTTTGTTTATTTGTTTTGCTGCTAATTTGATTCACTTCATGTCCCTTCATATCAGTAGGCCCAGGATGTCCATTCTTCCAGTAACTATAACATTAATTTTAATAGTTTGGCTTCGGTGATTGCCACCAGCTAAATTCATTGTGAAGGTGATCGTAGGGTGGAATCTGAGTATCGCAGAATAGCCTTGTTCCTCAGACCTTAAGAATCTATGCATGAATAGCTATCCCAATTGTTCTAATTGACATTGCAAAATGGTAAATTTCTAATATTGTTATCCCTTCTGTTATTCTTCTATAAAGAACATTCCCTCATCAAACACATGTGGGCTACACTTCCTTCAGACAAAGCCAGACCCTTGTGACCCTTTGAATTTTCAGAAAAAAGAAATTTATGTAGCCAGGGCTGGTAATGCAGACCTGTAATCCCAACCTTTTGGAGGTTTTCTAGGATTACTATGAATCACTGATTTATTTAATGCAATCATTATTTTTGTTCAAAATTTCCAAGCAGCTTACAAGTATAAAGGATAATTTTTTAAATTATTTTTTGTTTTCTAATTTGATATGATAAGATTATGTGATGTCTAATTACTAATGGAATATAGAGCAAAGGGACGGGGACAGGGTTAATCAGAATAATTTTTTTAAACTTTACATTATTAAAGATCCTTAATCTTTTTTTTTAATTTATGAGATGCTCTTTTCTGAAAGTCTCTGAGTACCTTAACCAGAATATAACTGAAAACAAGAATGTCAAAAAGGCACATTTAAATTGTTCTCAAAATCAATCAAAAATAATGAGGTGCTAGGAAAAAAAGTTGTATCCTTGATAATTACATCTATCAGTATCAGAAAACAAAAGAGAACAATCAGGAAATGACAATCCCATTCCCAAGTAGCACATTTAAAAAGGCTAATGAAAAAAAGGTCTCTTTTAAAAATTGTACTAAATTAGCATTTCAAGTAAATTGACAACCTAAGCTTGATAAAGGCCAATCTGGGGCCCAAACAATGGAAGTTCTGTTTCTACTTTTATCTGCTTTTCAAAGAAATGATCTCACTTTTTTTTTTTTTTTGGTTGTTGTCTTTTATATAAGAGGAAGTAATTGTCCTAAGGGAGGTGACAGTTCTGCCCTTTGTGGGGTCAGGTCACACCTGGAATATTGAACTTCATTTCAGATTCTATTTATTAAAACACTGGGTTGGAGAAAAGTAACCTGAATGGAAAGGTGTTGGCTTGCAGGATCCCCCTTATTTCAATCCGATAAGGGAGTTCATGTAGCGAGGGATTCAACTTGCTCTTTAAAGTCAGAACCTAGTTTGAGAACTAATGGCTGAAAGTAGCAGAGCAGATTTGGGCCCAGAATCAGGTCAAATTCCTTCCTAATCTGGACAATGCAGAACGTGCAAAAGTCTTTCAAATATTTTGCTAAGAATCTATCATTGTAATGAAGGATGTGTTAAAAGGTCACTTAAAAGTAGTTTAAAAAATGAAAATTGTAATGAATTTTACATCATGGTTTTCAGGAGAAAGTCCTTAATACAACCCAATTTGCATGCCATTGCCCTCCTTTATTTTGGGCAAACCTAAGGAGTATGGTGAGGTATAGTTCAAGCTGCAGTATTTTACCATCACTGCACATTGCTTTTGATCACACTGAAATCTTATCTCTTCTGGCAGCAAATTGAGGCACTTATAGACAAGAATATGGCCTTGTTAATTAAAAAACAATGGCATGTAGCATTTCAGATAAGTATTGTAAGGGTAGAGAGAATTAGAATTTGGGTTTCCAGCAGTGACAAAAATATTTTCTTTCAATGATAAAAGAAAACTTATCTATATGGATCTTTAAATGTGTCGATTCATTTTGATGATAGTAAGTGCTGGTATTTTGTTATGTGGGCTTTTCAAGTGATTTCATTCTTTATTATTAGACCAGAAGGAAAAAAATGCCCCAAGTATATTCCACAAACATATTCATCAGTCATCATTTTTGGAGACAGTTTTCGACATATTGTATGTTTTACTGTGCTAACAAGAGAAAAGACTAGCCATTAAGTTTATGTTTCTTTGTTTTTCAGCAAGGTCACATATCAGGAATAATGCTTGAAGTATGCTAATAAACAATATATAATGTAGGTCATCAGGGAGTAAGAAATATTTTCTAACTAGTTCTAAAGGGAAATATTGTTGGAAAAGGGGGTTGGATGTTATTTACACAACACATGTTGCTCTATCTGTCACCATCAAAGGATCCTGTAAACAGCTTAGTGCAGTAAATCATCCTCCGTGATTGTCAGGCTCTTTGAAGGCCCAGTTAGATTTAGATTCAGTGCACTCAACTCACAATATGCCTAATGTACAAAGGCCATTAGATTATTTAGACAGCTTCCATTGGAAATAGGTCTGTACTTGCTATGGGTTTGTAAGGAATATTGTTCGTGGTTGTAGAAGAAAGGATTATGTTAAATCATGATGATTATGAAAAACTTACTTGAATAGCATTTATAATTTTTAATCCTAAGAGAAATTACATTGTTTTTTCGTGCTTACCTTTGATTTTTATGTACTAAAGGACTTGAGTTCTTTTGCATTCATTGTCATTTACAGAACAGTATTTTCTATTAATAGCATTAGTAAAGTACATTTACACAAATTCAGGTGAAATGATAATTCTGTAAGAATGGTTGAAATCCAGTTTCCAGAATGGGATTTTTACAAGCATAATTTTCTCACATTTGTGATATTTTTCAAAAGGGATTCTTTTCATTGTAGTTTAAATATTGTTTTGTCACAAAAGCATTTATGTAACAGCGCAACCATCGCCAGTGCTTTATTTGCTGTGCTTGTCTAATATGATCTCAGACTCGAAAATAGAGATGGGAAACGGCAAAGCCTGCTTTTCTCAGTAATGTGATACTGTCACAAAGGTACATCTTCCTAACTCTCTGAGCCTCAGTTTCTTCAATTGTGATCTTAGAATTGTGATACAAATACTAATCTACTTACAAAATTATTGTGTAAAGAACTAGTGTTAAAATGTTCATCATGATATGACAAATTAAATGCAAGAACCTAGCACCTTCTAAAATACCATCTAAATCAGATTTGGGCTTTAAATTGTAGTCTCTATATATTCTAGCTAACTTCCATAAATCTATGTTTAGTTATATAATATAGGTGTCCGAGGGAGGGGGCAATCCCCCATCCCTCCAAGAGTCCACTACTCAGACAGTCTCAAGTAAAAAAATGAATTTATTGGGGAAGTTCCAGATGTACCAGTCCCAGGTTTCAGAAAAACGTGTAACACAGAACAGGACAGTGGCATAGAGACTTACTTCCAGAGGATTTCCAAGTACCAACAAACCAATTCAGCTCCAATGGAGAGCTGAATTGGGATTGGGATGCCATGGAGACGACAGACACAGACGGGAACATGTAGCATGGCATAATGGCACCTGAGCTGGCCTGCCCCTAAATAGGGTCAGGTCAGGGGACAGGGTCACAGGAAGCTCCCAGTTCCAAGCACTTGACAGACAGGTTCAGTAACCTATAGGCCATGTGCCCACCCCTGTTTCTTGGGGTTCAGGAACTCCCATTACCTGGGGATGGGGCTTCCCTTCCTGTAGGAATCCAGGCACGCCCATCAAGTATTGGTGCAGGGATTTAAGGGGGGCGGGGTGGGCACTATTGTTTACAAGGAGAGGGAATCTTTCCAGGCCTCTGAGCAGATGGGGCTGGGGAGATAGTGGAGATGGAGTCAGCTTCTGCCCTCTTTTGCTAGCCAGATCTGACCTCCATATTAGTTATAGATCTGTAGCAGCAACCACCCAGTTATTTAGTCACAGTGAATTTTGCCTGATATTCAAAACATTGGTTACTGAAACTCAGCCACATGTTACAAACTTTTTTATACTAACTTATGTTTTCAAGTTTGAGTCTTTAGAAAGGTATTATTTTATAATGCGGTGCCTCTATTTCTAGTAATAAACAATAGAAATGTTCCCCTGGACATATAGTCTTTTTGATTTTCTTAAATGCAGCAGAGAATATCATGTGGGGACACAGATGGAAGGTCTTAGTAAAGAAAATGCAGAACTTTCCCAAAATGGCCTCACAATAATTTAGTTAACAGTGTAGTAAGACCAGCAGCTCAAAAACAATAATGTTGACTGTGAATAAGCTTATTTATTTTTGACTCTGAGTTTATTTTCAGTGGGAATAATAAAAAGTGCACCTGTTTAAGTAATTTTGTTTCTACTTGTTTTCTCAGAAGAAGACCTATCAGTGCATCAAGTGTCAGATGGTTTTCTACAATGAATGGGACATTCAGGTTCATGTCGCTAATCACATGATTGGTGAGTGACTCTCCACTCCTTATTGCAGATAAAGTTTTCTCCTGCTTTTGTACATTAGTGCCTATATAATTAACCATCATTAAAGGTGAATTAATTGTTCCACCATCAATGGGTTACCTAGGCATGATTGATTTTTTCTATTTCTATTATTAGACCTGATAAGGCATTAGCACATTTTATTTTCTGCAAGGGCTAGTTTAGACTTCTGTAGAGGATTATATATCTGCTGCCAGTGAAAACACAGGTGATTAACAAATTAAACTTCTAATCATTTTTGCATTATTGAAAACTAACAGGAATGGTTAATGAACTGGATGTTAGCTTTCCATAGAGTTTTAGACAGGTTTTAATTTCAGAAGTTATTACAGTAATGGCACTGCTGTGTGTTGCTCCTGCACGTTTGTATCAAAATCTAAGGTAGGGAGTTTTTGTGATAGGGAAACATAAATAATTTAAATTGCCATAAAATAGTTTTATATGTATGGTTTTTAACAGCCTGGAAATAATTATGACAATAAAGATCATGTAAAGAATTCGGTAATCATTTTTTATTCCCTCCCAAATTTTCAATTCATCTTTATAAAAGTGGTTTGGGAAAAGATTTCAGAAGTCATTCCAGGCCAATATTTTAAAGATTTTCTTTTGCATTTATTACATGGGCTAGAACTAAAACAGATAATTTTTTCACTTATTCATATTGTCCCATTATCTTTTAAGTCCTCAGGGGTTACTGCCTGTTTTTTAATTTGATAAGCACTTAGTAATAACACTAAGAGTTTTACCAGCCAATTAAACTTTATCAAGCAGATCTTTTTCTGCTAGTAAAATGACAATTGATTTTAGTTTGTGCTATTTTGTTGCTCATTTGTGCTTGTTTTACAATAATAGATTTTTTATTTCATACTTAATTCATGGTATGTGATAATTCCATAAATAATTATGAAATAACCTTTTCTCCTAATATAAAACTTTCCATGAATTCAACATTTTAAACTGTGAGTTTTCTGTGAAGGGAAACAAGTTTTATTATACAATAATGAGAAGTATTGTAAGAATGCTTAGTACAAGGAACGGGTGCTCCAGCTGTCATTGCCGATCATTGCAACCAACCATAAAAACACTCTCAATGTTTTTGTATGAATTAGTGAAGATAAATTCAGAGGCATGTTGGGAAATTGATTAATAGTTTTTCAATAGGACTTGCTTTATAGTTTTCAAATGATGGGTCTTTAGGAGGATTATTGCTTATAAAAGACTAAGTGCTTAATTGTGCGAAAAGGAGCATATACATAAATGCTGAAATATTGATTCCTTTATCTCTTTATTTTCAAGATTTGAGCACTAATATTATTAGTGACTTTGTTATGCATTAAAAGACATATTCTTCAGTGCAACAGAATCACATTGACAGGCTTTTCTAGTGTTCAGAAGACAATGGCAGTACCTAACAGGAATTCAAATAGTGTTTCCCTTGCAAATAACCTTTGATTTCTTATTCTAAAAATTACTCTATAATAAACTTGCAAATTTGCTTTTCTGGTGGGAGGGGTTAGCAATATTGAATTGTTCTTACTAAATCATAAATATCAAGATTTCCTATCTATATCTTTTTAAATTTAATTTTATTGTCAAGGTGATATACAAAGGGGTTATATTTACTGACATATGTAAGATAGTGAGCACATTTCTTGTCAAACTTGTTACCCCTCCATTTTTCTCCCAACTTCCATTGTCCCCAATCCCTGCCCCCTAATTGTATAGTTAATTTCAACATGTTGTCTTGTAAGTATCGCTATTGCAGATCTTTTGATCATCATTTGGTGGTGCTTGTTATTCTGTTTTATATGAATTTCAATGAAAGTTTACAATTATGGTACATTTGGCAAAATGTTGTGGGTCTTGCTTCTGATTAGCTCTATTCAAATAAAATTCTTTCTGTTATTTATTTCCATACCCAGATGAACAAGTTGAATATTTTTTTCTCTACCACGGTAATGTTCTCTGCTTCATGTAGAATCTGGACTGAATACTGAAAATAGGAGAGCTTTTTTTACTTTCTAATTTCACTATCACTTTGCCCATAACATTCATAACTCACCTGGCAACATCTTTTTAACTTACTTTATACTCTTGTCTTTGTATTTATCCTATATCTGCTGCATCATTAGTGTTTTCTAAGGCTTTTCCTCCTCTACTTTCTAGTAGATTAATTTGACACTCATCTCCTCTTGGGAACTGAACATTTAACAATTCATCTTCCATCAGTGAAGCAAATTCCATTTCTTCTCACAGAGGGTCTTTTTTTTTTTTTTTTTTTTTACTATTCCTGCTATTTTTAATAATAAAATAGGTGATTCGTTTGCACTTGAGGCTTAAACAAATGAATAGCATCCATTAAATTGTCCTGTTTGTTGACCAGGCATCCAGGTTCTTAAACTCCCTTCACCTTGTTAATATCGAGAGAGAGAGAGAGAGAGAGAGAGAGAGAGAGAGAGAGAGAGAGAGAGAGAGAGAGAGGGAGAGAGAGAATGTGAAACAGGAGGGTGTCACAGAGGCTAAGATATCCCTTTTTTAAAATCCCAGTGTGATACCCATTCTTTCAAATGAGGCAGGCAGCATTATTTTGTTGGCTAAAATACCTCCATTGAGGGTAGGTATTTTTAGAGTGTGTATCTGTATGTGTTTTTCGCCTAATCAAAAAATAATCTCAACTAGACATTTAGCAGGGGATGAGGGATTAGGGACTATCTGAAAAGCCTCTTATTCTTTTTGCTAAGAGGGTAGATAGTGTTTTTACAGATTTTGTTTTACATTTCAATCAGTCTACACGAAGGATTATGTCACCTGATGGAGAACAAGACCTGCAGATGACCCAGTGAGGTGTACGTTTAAATTTTGTCTTTAACCAGGGTGTTTGCATTTATTTCTGTGAAGCACACAGATTTTCTTACAGTTTTAAGCAACATCTAGCCTTCTTCTGGTCTCAGAATATTGGCCAGGTACATTTGTGAAGAGGAAGCCATCAATGTTTCCAACACGTACTTGTGGGCGGTGCTCTTCTTCTTAAGTACCATTTTGCATCTAGGTATGGACACATGGTCTAAGTTGCAGGTTTAATTACTCTATAAAAATACACCAGTGATTTGGCTTAAGTCTGTTAAAGAAAATATCTACCACATTTTGACATAGTTTCAGTAAGAAATCAGACTATTCAGGGGTTTCTTTTACACACACACACACACACACACACACACACACACAGCTGCAAAACATTTTAACAGTTTTTTTCGGGCAAAAGATTTCCCTCTTTTTAATGTTTGTGCAGATAAGAAAATTTTTCTTGTCTTCCTTTGTTCATTTCACATTATTAGCATTGCCTTTTCACTCGAGTCTGAAAAGAAGGCATCATGTATTAAGTCTTTCAATTTATATTAATTTTTATCTCTCTTCCCATAGTAAAAACATATTGTTTCTTTCCTTTTTGAGCTTGCTGATATTACTATTATTTAGTATAGTTTAACAATAACTGGAGATGTAACTCAGAGCCCAGTGAAGGGGCTGCCTCATATAAAATTATGAGGCTCCACAGCAATAGAGTAAATTTGTAAGTGCTTAGAGTGAAGGGCTGTTAGGCATGAGATAATATAAAGAGACGACATTGCCAAGAACTATTTATGAGATCAAGCTTAATTTTTTCACTCTGATAATTCTTGACCAATAATTAGCAGCCTCTAATTATCTATTTTAGTTAGAAAGAAATTTTGTTCACTATGGAGGTTGGCATTGCAACTAGCACAGAAATCCCCAAAGAGACAAATGTGTTCCAAACAGCCACAAACAACTGTCTCATGAAACATAGTGAGCAAATTGCGAGTGGCTTGTGATAGACAACCAGCAGTACACTCACCATGGAAGGCCAGTCAGCTTGACAAAGAAACGATCAAAGGGGAGAAAGGCCATTATCCTTGGAATTGATTACTGTCGTCATAAACCTTGGAGGACGTGTAGTCAGGACATAACTAGGGCCACTTCCAGCCTCTCTCAAGGATCATGGATGGGAAATAAAAAGGAATCTCGGTACAAACCATTTATGTAAGAATTACTTTGAAAAGTCTACTTAGAAGTGGATTTTCCATTTTATTTATCTTTTCATTTTTTTGTTCAATTGGAAAGTGTAGTATTGTAAATGACAACAATGGAATGTCTTGTTTCATGAAAAGATAGGAAAAATCTAGAAATAGTCCCTCACAATGGTCCAGAAAAATACCCTAGAGAGGTCAAAGTTGATGCTAAGGCATTTGGAGAAGAAAAAAAATTATTCTTTTGGAAAACACAAACTAGAATTTAGAGCGATAATTATTAACTAGTATGAAAACACCAATGGAAAGTACTATTTAGATCTCATTGTTTTATCAATAATTACTTGTAGAAGACCATAAAGACATAATACTTCATCTGTGCATATAAGAAGATATACATCCCATGTGCTAAGTTGCACATGCAATATATCACTGATGTTAAAACAAAACAATTATGTAAATCAGTTTAGAAGAGTGTAGTAAAGTTTAGTCAGTTCTGGAAAGGGGCATTCATGTATTCTGCAAGGTATTTGTTCCTCAAGATAACAAAGGACAGTCAGTGGATGGTCATCTTTGAGGAGTCTTCATTATTGTTTGGTTGGCATTCACTGTCACAGACTGAAGCACTTCAGAGTGAACATTCTTGCTTGCAGAATATACAAAAACAAAACAAAACAAAAAACCCTACAGCAATGTTTCAAATTCTAGAGCTGTACATGATTTTATAGATCTTTAGAAGAAACAGCCACACATCTTAATGCCTGCAAAGAAAGATTAAAAGTCTGCAGTGCCCTTTAGTTTCTCATCTTTCATTAGCTCTGCTTAAAATAATGAATTCCTACAGTAGTGCGTGTATGTCTGAGCATACACATGTGTGCATACACATGCATGTGTGTTAGCCTATAATCCCGAGGAGCTCACATCCATTGAGACTCTTGAGGCTTTGATTGACATTCACTGTAAATGGGAAGTCTATTGTACTTTAAAACAAATCTTTATTTGATGGCCTAAAAATGTTTGGGACTTAAGAAACATGCATTTAGTGTTAAATATGATGAAATACTGGCTTATTTCATCAAGAGCTGGACTGAAAAAGATGAAATCTGGGCAGTTTAATGGTAACAGAAAGCTAGCCTCGTGTGGGCAATGCTGGCTTATTTGAAAAGCCCATAAAGGGTTTCTACATGGACCATACAAAAGGGATACTTTCTCTTTAATAGCCATCTGTACAGGAGAGATGAGAAGTGGGCCAGGTCATCTCTCCTCAGCTGTCATGATATTAACGTAGGTAATGGAGCAAGCTCGGCATTCTGCTGGGTGTTGTTTTTCATAGATGTTCATCGATTTACACAGATAATTCTATTTATTTCTTAGAGTTGGTCCAAGTGAACCAGGCAGAATAACAAACACCAAAGCTTTTCAAATGACTTTATCTTTGCTTGTAACGTTAACTTTTGTATAAAAAAAAAAAAATGGTGTCACACCTACTGTGCAGATGGCTGCATGATTTGTAAACCAGCCAAAACATTTAAACAAATGTGTGATCTGGGGATAGATTAAATAAAGGATAAAATGGAGTGTGGGCTACAAATTCTAATAATCAGATGATTTTAAGTTGTGTGCAGTGTGGAGCGATGGTCACAGTGATAGCAGGAAAAGCTTGCCAAGGACAGCAAGGTGCCTTATAGATCTCAGGATGGAGCCTGTGGCCTGGTAGGCCTCAGTTTGAGAACCACACATTTGCTGTACAGCTGGCAGCTCTGTATGGGGACATCAGATAAAACTTATGTAAAATGAAGTGTTATTGCTTAGTATGAAATGGTTCAGAGAGGGAATTTGCAGACAGTAACTGAAAACAGAATTCATGGTACCAATGAAGCCGACTGTAAATATGAAGAGGGTTTAATTATCTGCGCAATTTAACAAAAATTCAAGATGTATTCAGAAAGGACATCCATAGGCATAAATATAACATAGCTATGCTGTTTACCAAGTGCAAAGAGGACCACGGGAACTTATCAAGCCACACGTTTATTACCAGCCTTCCTAAAAACAGAGACAATTAAAAGAATAAAGAGGAGAGGAAAAAAAAAAAGAAGACTTTTTTTTTTAAGGTGGTGGTTTAAAGAGTTCCTGTTGGTTCTTTGGATTCTCATTTCTTAAGCAATTTAGGATGAAAATCTTTGGATCTATTTCCTAATTTGTGTCCACCGATTAAAAGGCAAATCAGGATGTTTGGCTTAGCTCTGTGTTTTGGCTTGTGCCTGGTAGCTTTAAGAGAGAAAAATAGTGACAGTGAGTGCAGATTCTAATTTACAAGCCTCCAATAAAGCCTGGCCTACATTTCTTATGAGGCTGTATGAGGGGGATTCTAACTGAGCCCACAGACACATTCAAGATTGGTTTTCTTGTTACTTTTCAGAGCACATTGCCCTTAAAGGGGGCCTCAGAAGAACTTTGCTCTCAAGCAGAGTAACTGTCTTGTTGGGCTCTGTATGGAGGCTAGGAAGAGAGACTACTCCAGATGTGTGGGTGGCCTATGGAGAGCTGCCACACTGTCTTATGACTTCGACTCTCATTTTGTCCTCGGCCTTGGCTTTCTGTAGAACACACTGTATATTTATTTTTTTTCACTTGTTTGATGTATTTATACTCAAATGTAGATATCTAGTTTTGAATTAGGGTTGTAGACTATTTCTGAATGAGGTCATTGAAAGTCACTGGCAATAAATAAAGAAGAACTCACCCTCATGCATAAACACACACACACACACACACACACACACACACTCCCCCCACGCACACCTACTTCGCACACATGCATGCCCAAGTGCACATCACACTTACAGATCGTGACCTATTTCCACAGGATCGATTCCTACCCAGCCAAAGAAAAGGTCTCTGATGGCCTATTTTCATAGGTTATTTCCTAGTTTCGAGGGCATTAATAACAGTAAACAAAGGAGAGGGAGCCAATATGGAGAGTGGGTGTCGAACTTCAGCTGCTCACATTGCTGCATTTGGTGAGCTGACGGGGATTCGTAGGTCACCTTTAGAATTATGCCTATGACAGCAGTAGCTACCTGCCAAGATTGCAAGGTATCTCACGGCTCTCAGGATGGCGCCTGTGGCCCGGTAGGCCTCAGTTGGAGGGGTACACATTTGCTGTACAGCTGGCAGCACTGTATGGGGCAGCCGTGTGGGCTGTTAGGGAGCTGGAAAGGAGACAAGCATGAAATTTCTTCTAACCCCAACTCTGTTTTTCTGTACTGTTGGCTGCTTCTCAGTTCCTTGACAAAAAAAACCAATCAGGCACCCTTTAATCCGCCTGTGATTACCACTGGTATAAAAAGAGAAGCATAATGAGGAAAAATGCCTCGTTTTGTTGCCTTCAAAAGCCAACAAATTGGAGTTAACTTGACAGGAAGTGGCTTAATAATTAGATTATTTATTTATTCCTGACACATATCCCCCTGTTACTAGTCTCAGGAGACCCTGTAGATGGTACGATTTTCAAGCTGCCATTACTTCGCTGTCTTCTGCGAACAAAGAAGCTACTGTCTATCAGTCAATTAAATGCACTCTTTAAGCAGAGGCTGCGAAGTCCTCAATGGAGAGAGCCCTGGGACATTGTGGCTGATGATTCCTTTCTCTGTACTGTACATCACACTCTCAACTACGGTCCCCACAGAGATGGAATAAAGTCATGCATTAAAATATCACTTGTTGATTTGTTTGCTAATGAAGAGCCATTGAAATGTTTGTGTATTTCTGTGGCAAAATTGTTGATGAAAGGGCCTACTTGCCAGCATATCTGAGTTCATCTGCCACAAGTGCTTATTTAAGAGTTATTAAAATTAAAGTCAACAAATAACAGAATAACAAAAAAAAAACCCACACTACCAAGTTTTCTTACAATAATCATCACTTTCAGTGCACTAAGACAGAACACAGAGAAATCATATCATTTCAGTTCCTTGCTTACATTGAATTCATTCACTTTCTTTTCTCTGGATTATGAATGTCTTTTTCACTGGACATGTTAACCTATACAGGACTTAGGCATTCACACCCAAACAGTCAGACTAATGGAGGTTTCCCTTAGGGGAGGAACACAAAGGTATAACTTCGCAGAACATTAATACTATTTAAATACTGTTTATTGAAATGAACTCCAGGAAGTGAAAACATGGGTATTTTTTGTTGCTATTTTTGTTGTCTTTGGTGGTGGTGGTGTTTATTGGTGCTTTGGTTTATTTTTTCTTCTGAGGGGATAAGGAGGGGCACAGAAAAAGAGGGAGGAAGGGTGAGCAACTCCACTCATGCTCTTCAGTATACACTATGTGGAAAATGACCTATGTAATTTTTGGGCAGGGATGTGAGGGTAAGTAAAGCAAGGGGTGATATTTTTCCAATAAAATATATGTGTCCTTTACCTGACTTATGAAATGGTAGCCCTTCTGTATGATACCTTAATAATAATAATAATAATAATAATTTTTAAAAAAGAATTCTTTTCAGGGTGCTTGGATACTCTGCCTTTTAACTATGAAAAGGTATTGGAATCTGTCTGTGAAAATGATGCACCTAGACATTTTAATGTTTTTTAGTGTTGATTTTAATTTTTGTATCAATGTCTGTAATGTGGATATTCACAGACTTGTTTTTGTTTTTCCCCCAAGGGGGGAAGGCTTAGTGAGGCTTTTGTGTTTCTTTAGCATTTCTTTATGCCACCTAAATAAGTGGTACATATGTTTCAACTCGACACATATTATAGGTCTTTATATATCCCTCAGCTTCTTCGTACCCAGTGATTACTGTGTAAAAGGCATTTCTTTGCTCTACTTCTGGGCTCCCATTAATTGCTTTATAGTTTGAGTGTACATCTGTTGCTGATGGGTAGGTCTTGAGTATTGTCGAGGATGAACAATGTTATGACAACTCTCTGATGAAATATTTAGCTACTGCTCTACCATTGAAACTGATATCTTTGGAATTTCAACAAGGGCCACTGAAATTAGGAAATTGTCCCTCTTCCCACTAGACATTGTGCTGGCTTTCACTATAGTTTTTGCAATTACCTGACAACAGGCTGTGAAGAATTAATTCAAATCATCATCAGATGGCCGTATTTCTTATTTCTACCCAGTTATTCCAAGTCATTTTGTTAGAAAAAGCTTAGATACTCGGAGGTGTTCCATAATAGAAAATGAATTTGAAACCCTTTCATTAATTGGTGATTAATATATTTCAGGATTAGTTTAAGCAGGGCTCTACCTCCTGCCCAGTCAAGTATGTTCTGGTTAATATCCAATTATCTGCACCTTCATAGTTATTATGTCTTAATATTTCGGATATGATAACCAGAAACTTGAGAGCAATGCTAATGAGGAGCATAGAGCAAGAATTAACCAATGACATAGTCAATGATCCTTGGTGAGAGAGCAATCTCTTCTTTCCCTCTTACCACATTGCTTCAGCAACTTCTTCTAAGCATCAGACTGACTGTAAGACTTCCAGCTCCAACAGGCCTTCTCTTAAATACATGAACCTGAAATTACTGTATGATGACTCTTCATTTAATACCATCTTTTCAGTTCAGCTGATGGAGGATAAAAATAGGAAAAGAGAGAGATCTTTTATATTTTCCAAACAGGAAATGCCATAAACTTCATTCTTGCATTTTATTAAAAAGCCACAAGTTGCTATACCTCAAAAGGATGTTTTTATTCGAACTAAACTGGAATCCTTTTATATATCACTTAGGAAATGTTTTTCCCTGATGCCATTCTTTTTCCTCTCCTCTCAAGATTGATCACCACATTGTATGCTGGTTACACCTGTATTTAATTTGTTTTCCCAGCTACATTCACTTTTGAGCAATGTGATTTGGTCATGGTGTACTGCCTACTGGGGGGCTCTCGGCCACATCTAGCCATGGAGCTTGCGCACGTCGCACACTGCCCTTTGCATGCTGTATTGGAATGAAGCAACCTCAGTAAATTGCAGTGAAGGGCGATTGTTGTACAGGGAGGACTACTACACCTTGGGGTCCATTTGCACCAGATTATTCTTTTTATTGTTATGATTACTTCCCATCTTCTTTACTCCCTTGCTGCCAAACTTGCTGTTGGCCAGTGGTGTACCGCAGAGGGGAATCGCAAGGAATGCTGCTAACATCATTTTTTTTTTCCTCTTAGGCACACACTAATCACCATTCAATTCCAAACCCAGATATCCTGGGTGGCTTTGTGGTTCACTGTTGATGCTACTTGATGTTGCTGACTTCATTTATAGTGTTCCTTATCTTCGTCATGTTAAAAGGATAAAATGATTGCGAAGAAAAGTAAGGCACATCTTGTGCAGATATTATAAAGCTAGAGTCAGGATGATCAGTGGCTACTCACCCCATATAATTTATTCTAGAGGTCAAGCTGGTAGCATTCCATAAAGACACGATTTACATCTTCAATCTTCTCAGAGTCCTTTAAAACATAAAGTCATTATGAATATTGTGTACATTCATAGTTTTCTCTTTATATAATAGCTGGTTTCCTGATAGCAGCCAACTCTGTTTATACTCAGTAACCAATAAGAAGCTAGTGTGGATTGAACACAGTGATTGTGTGTTCTTATTGAACAATACTGCGAACAAGATTTTAGGCTTGGGATAACTGTGTGTGCATTTGGAGTGACTATTAATCCGCTGTCATAGTGACAGTACATGTGTCCATTTGTTCTTTTCTTTTCAGATTCTTGGGAAGCTATTCTGTTTTCCTTCCTCTAAGGCAGAATTCAAACTAAAATCTAGAATTAGAACTGACACACCTTCAATTGAACTATCAAGTCTTTTAAATCTACTTGGCCATGACGCCAGTCCCATGTTATCTGACCATATACACATCCGATTGTGGGCCAAAGAGCATTGATTTTTAGCTGTCATTTCTACTGCACGTACGGTAGAATTGAAATTTAAACCTTAATCTACTCAGTAATGCAATTAATTTTTAATGTGCAGTAATACTAATTGAAATAGCTTGAATTTAGTAAGTCACCACAAGACATTCTGAAAAGCAAAGGGTCTCCACTGAGAATGGGAAGGGCAGACAATCATTGTTACAGTGTTTGCTGAATAAATGCTCACTCTGCAGGTTTCTAGTGGAAAGAGAGTTTTCTTTAAATTAGGCTATATTATATTTCTTTGAGAAAAGAAATACCTTTTAAGGGAAAAATATCTACTCTCTACCTCATATAAGAGGATAAAACATTACAAATAATTTTACAAAAGGCATAATTTAGTTAGAGGTATTTAATGTAATGATTGCAAAAATAGTATTAACTCACAAAATAACCAAGTACAAATAGTTGCCAATAAGTCATATAACAACAATGTCATGACAGCACTAAGTCATAAGACAACAATGTCAAAAGCAAGAAACTTGATGGGTAATCTTGTTGTATGATGTGGTGCTTGAGATAAGATTTTCTCCATCTGATTTACTTGTATTGTGATGAATCAAATATAAACTTTACATCCTTCCATTTAAATGCATCAGCTTTCATATATTACTTCAAAATAGCCTTTTAAATCTTTTGTGGACTTTGTATTTTCAACCACAGTAAAGCAAATTTTGCACAGTAAAACCAAATAGGTTTTCGGTCATTTCTACACTAAAAAAGGCCCCCTAAACCCTATTTATCGGGTATGGTGTGAAATGAGGGCTTTAAACAATGCATCCATGTACCATGTACTGATAAATGAGCACCAGCCTTAAGCTGAAAAAAATAAAATAGGTAAACTCTGTATATCAACCAATTGTGGCTTTCAGTCTATAGTATTTAATAAGCTAAAAGCAGTGTTATATTTAGCAAATATTTAGCAAAGCTTCCCTCATAACCCTGTAGTCTGTTCAAATAGGATTTTAAGACATTTTCATAGCACATAAGTAAAAGCTATCCAAAGGAAGTACAAGGTAACATGGTACAAATGACTTCAGCAGATTCATAACCACAAAATACCTAAATCAATTCTCCATCTTTGGATGAAGAGTTCAAACTGGCTTTCATGTTTGTCACAATTAAGTCAAAAGTGCTTTTTAGATTATTTGCACAGAGTATAAAAATGACATGGTATCATGCTTTAAAAAAAAGCTTTTTAATATTTTCTCTCTTTCACTTAATTGGAGAAAAACAAGGAAGAAGGAAAAAAAACAATTTATATGTAGTTCACTTTATCAAATCAAATTTGGGGTTAAAATATTTAATCTTTTCAGAATTAACTTTGGGTAAACTGGGACAGATGCTGTATATCAGATATTATTGTATGCACTGATCAGATTCCTAATTGGTCATTATTTTTTTTATAGTATTTGGTAGTTGTTATCCAAGTAACAATAATTCTTCTAATTTGGAACGAAATGTTGATTTGTAGGAGTCCCATTTGGAAATATCAACAGTAAATGCAATGTTAATTCCATCATGATAATGGGTTAGAATTCACATAACCCTTCAGCACTTCATAAGATTATTAGTTTGGTCACGAAGGTGTAAAGATAAAGGCTGGTAAGTTGTCCAGATTTGTGCGAAGTATGAGTTTGGCTCTTTTAGGAACCAATTTACTAGACGCTACAGTTTATTTTCTTCCTGCTTTACATGCAGCCAGTGACTACAGAATTCATTCAGAATGTGCAGAGATTCCTCTCATCTGTCAAATCCGGCTTACTGGTTTTATTCTCCTAAGCAGAAATGAAAGATTTCATTGTGAAGGGGTAGAAATATTTTGTGTTTTGAGATATATGTTCCCATGAAGACTTTTAAAAGAAGGAATGGATCACAGAGGTGGCCCCTCCTGTACATGAAGCAGAAGGGGATGGTGGCGAGATGGGCTCCACACATAGGTGTGTTTAATATGCAACGCTTGATGTATGTTGACCTCAGGTTACGAGAGTAGAAAATCCCATTTTCCAGCTTGTTTCAAATGTAGTAAAAATGCTGCTTCAGTTGCTTTATGCTGCTCACATTGGGAAAGGTGCTTATACTGTGATAATTATCATCAAGGAATATTAATGTGTTCAGCATTTGTAACCCAAAAACTCATTATAGCTTAAGCTGTGCATCATCTGTGAAGAGAGAACTTTGCCAGAATTTGCTCTTCACAGGGGTTGCCTCCTGCTTGCTGTGGAGTGGTCAGAGTACTGCAAGAGGTCACTTAGGCTATTTTTGAAAGCTGAAGTTTTGCAATTTTTGAATCACTACCTTCTGTCTAAAGATTGTATCATTCTTGCTTCAAAATGTCCTCCTTTTAACTGAATGCAGAGTGGAGTGCAAAAAAAAAATTAAATAAATGAGAGGTAAATGGGTATCATGAAGTCAAATGCAGAAGGGTCACCACTTGTATTCCATACCAAGATAATTGAAGTGTTTGTGTCTCCTCTTGGTCCCTGAGCAAAGGGATTCATTTACACCCCTTTCCCTAATGCAGGTGCCCTTGGGTTTCAGATAGAAATGCCCCCACTGGGGCTCCACTTCACAGCCCTCTGGCTGGAAGCTGTGTAAATAAGACTGCAGGGTCAGCCTTCCTTTTCTAGCAGCAATGTCCTTAATTAGTCTGTGACAGTCTTTCATATGAGCTGTAGTGTCCCTGGGATTGTTTCTTACACATGTAAGACATCTGTCTAATGCATAGACATTTTCTTATATTTGCTAAAAAAAATATCATTTTGGCAGGGAGGATTGCACTGACATGATGAAAATTGAGAATCTCTGAGTATGTCATGAATCCTACAACTTAATCTGATTAAAAGAGTTATTTAGGCAGCTCCACTAGACATTGGAGATGGTGGACTTCAGAAGGATGCCTGCCCTCACCTGTGATGGGCAGCTTGACTTCAAAGAAGCTGTGTGCCTATGACATTTTTTATGTGATTAAATCTCATTATTTCCCTTTCCTCCTCCCTGCCCTCAGTGATCTATTTCTTGTCATTTCCCATCAGTAACACTGCTCCATACTACATAGAATGGTTTGTGGAGGCCAGACAGAGAGCACTAATACTCACTTCTATCACGCTGTCTGGCTTTGCAGGACTGCTGTGTTTCCAAGGTCAAAATTGTGAACCTGGCCTTGCTCCTGGGAGGACTAGAAAAATATGTTTCATAACTTCCCACAGACTTAAGCGAAGAGTAAGAAGGAAAAACATGAAGCCCATAGGCTCTGTTTAGATGAGCTGTAAGGTTGAAATTCATCAAGCAGGAAAGCTGACTGGTGAGGACGCTTCCTCATCGCGAGGGGTCACTGCCTTGGGTGCAGAATCCTTCCTAGCTGAGGGCTTTAGGGGATAGGGTAATCATTCAAATAGCCCAGCAGGCACAAACGCACAAGTTGATAATCTGGAGGCAAGTTGCTGAAATAGGAACTTACTTACCTGTTAAAATCACTTACAGGAAGGAATGTTGATGGATAGTGTCATGAATTCAGTGCAGATACTTCAGGCTCCTTCCACAGAAAGCGATTTGTTTTGTCGTTGTCGTTGTTTTGTTTAGAATGTGGCAGGATCTTTATTATATGCGACACGGCTCTAATGCCACAAAATGGATGGATTGTCCCGAATCCAGAGACAGCTTCTCAATAGTTTGGGGGCTGGAATGCTGACAGTGTACTGAAGTCATACCGTGGTGGCAGATCTTCTGTGAGGATGTAAACTTAATAATCTTTATGAATTTTGAGTAACTCATAACTCCACTTCCTCACCCCAAGAAGCATTATGAAAAGATTGCTTCTAAATCCTTCAGACATTCTCTGCCCTTATGATACATGCCATCCTCTTTACCTTGAGGCGTTGGAAATGAGCGTGGGTTTCTTTTTTCATAAGAGATAAAAATGTATACTTGAGCAGGAGCAAATTGCATTTTCATGTTTAAGTTCACTATTTGCACTTGATGTGGTAAGATCCAAATGTGAAGAATTGCTGTTGACATTATTTCTCTGTCTCCTGTGCCCCAGACCACTGCATTATTATGCTGAAATGCTCCATCACGTGGGGTAAATGTGATGTTGAAAGCCTGGAGAGAGGTTTGAGTCCCATTCTGCATCCCGGTTGTTTGGGATAACTATAACATCTTTAGTAGTCAAAACAATTTGCTTTATGTTAGTGATGATAAAAAATACAGTGAATAAAATAAAATCTCTTAAGAAAAATTCCCATCTTTCAAGTTTGTTTAGAGGCAGAAAACAAAGGATCTTTCATTTCTAAAATGGAAAGATGATTTTAACTTTCAAAGTCCACTTTACGTAATCGGTATCTTAAACCATTGCATAAAGTCAAATTTAAAATGTATTCAGAAGCCATGAGTGGTAGAACTGATTTTTAATTCAAATTTTCCTCTAAGTAACTATGGGCTTTTTGTCTGTCTTTAAAAAAGACATACTTGAGGTGCTTTTTATGTATTACTGTATATGCTGTGCATGCGCATGCGTGTTTGCACATGAGAGCACATCTATGTGGAGACATGTAGGTGACATTGCTAGCCCATCTGCCACAGACTCACTGCTAGACCACTCCCTGTCTTGTGTTTAACATGTTTTCCAACAGCTCAGAGAGCTGGTACTAAAGTGAAATGAAAACCATGGAGCTTCTATTACAGTCTGATGTTTGAAAGAGATATTGGAAAAGGATGTTTTTTGGCTTGGCTCCCTTTTTAGATGTAATCGCTGCTTCATTAGGACTTGGAAGAGTTTCCTGTGGTTAAATTTAATCAAATGGCTCAGAACAACAAACTTGTACACTCAAATTCCAGGACAGTTCTGAATATGAAAGATGATTTTGTTAAATTTAACACACTCTCCATCACTACCACTCCCATCACCACCATCCAACACCAACACCACCACCATCACCATGTTTATCTCATGCCTAATATGTACTTCCTTTTGGTCACAGATTTGTAAAATGATCATGTATAGTTGTACAGTCATAAGAAATAGTGAAAACAAGCAAACAGGTTTTGAGAGCTCTAGAGACTGTACTTGGGCAGATTTCAGTCTTTTGTTTTTCTGGGCCATGAGATGAAGTAGTTACATGATCATTACTTGCACTGTGGTGGTAAAGAAGGTGTGGCTTGAACAAGTGACCTCAGCAGAGGAGCAGGAGTATGCATGAGTATGAGGAGACAAACTCACACTCCAGTCTTTCTAGGATACTTTTACCTGGTTCAGTACCTCTGCATAGATGCACAGGTTGCTCAGTTTGGGAGCTTAAATCAGAATGTTTTTAGCAATTACTTTATTATCATTGCACTTGTGTCTGATGTTGAGCCAGGCACTAGTGGCTCACACCCATAATCCTTGCTATTTAGGAGCCAGCCTTAAATCCATGACTGTTTTCTCCAATTAATTAACAAAAAGCCAGAAGTAGAGATGTGGCTGAAGTACTAGAGCATCATCAGACTTGAGCAAAAACACTAAACAAGAGGAGCATAATTTCTGGACTGACGGGAAAAAAGTCTTACGTTTGTATCCATGCCAATTTCTGGGCAAGGAAACTCATCTTTAGTTTACATCAAATCTGATCTTTCCATTAAAAGTAGTAAGGCAGCTGGAAGCCAGTAGCTCACGCCCGTAATCCTAGCTACTCAGGAAGCTGAGATCTGAAATCACAGATCAAAGTAAGCCTGGGGAAAAGTCCCCGTGGAACTTAACCACTCCAAAATTGGAAGTGACACTGCAGCTCAAGCGGTAGAGCACTAGCCTTATGCACAAAGAGGCTCACCGATAGTGCCCAGGCCCTGAGTTCAAGCCCCACCACCAACAAAAAAATAGTAGTAAGGAGCTAGCCTAATTATATTCTGTCTACTATCTTAAAAACTACTTTAAAAGAGCTGCTAACTTTCTCTTTCTGAATTCTTTGGAACTAGTGGGGAACAGGCATTGAAGTGACAGGTTCTGTATTAGTAGACGTGAGCAGAGAACACTGCTGTATATAAGGACTAATGTAGGAATGTACTGTGTGGGAATGTTCATGGTTCTGCAAAGTAGCAAGTGGTTATGTTCCTATCTTTCTGAAAGGTGAGCTGATAGATTTAAATAACAATAGCTCTGCTCTGAGTGATGTTTAGAATCCAGAGTCACATACCCTGCAGTGTATGAAAACACGAATGCTACAGACATTGTCTAACAGCACACACGTTGTCTAACAGGAGGTGGTTTAGGAACAGAGCTACTTTCTGCAGGTGTCTCACATGCCTTCAGTGGACTAGAAGATTAGGAGGATGGTAATGCATTTATTACATGCCCACTTACACATATAGAAGGCATTAATGTAGCTGGCACCAGTGGCTTGTGCCTATAATCCTAATTATTTAGAAAGCTGAGATCTGAGGATCTAGGTTTGAAGTCCATCCTGGCAGGAAGGTCTATGAGACTTTTATCTTCAATAACTACCCCAAAAATCAGAAATGGAGTTGTGGCTCAAATGGTAGAGTGCTAGCTTTGAGTAACACAGCTCAAAGACAGTGCCCACGTCCTGAGTTCAAGCTCCAGGATGGGCATATACACTCATGCACGTGTGTGTGCGCACACACACACACACACAGCTTTAATAGAACTGTATGCATCTGGACAATACAGTTTATGATGTTCATCAGAGTTTATCACAGCATTCTGTTTGAACAAGATTCTTTTATTAGATGCCAAGTGTGTTAGTAGATAAAGAAAGAGTAACGGAGTGTGATACTTTCATTAATCTTTTTGTATAGTTTGTATATGTTGATGGGTTTGGAAATGGGAATTGAAACATGCTGTAAATTTTTGTCACAAAAAAGCGAGAGTGATATTTTCCAAGTTCCCTTCCCAAACCCATAAGGAACAATGGCCCAGTGAAATGAAAGTGCCATCTGGGTCTAGATGTGAGGTCATTGCCAATTCTTCCTCAGTACTGGTAGAAAGATTAAAATAATGATGATGCATCCTTGTTCTATGAGTGTTCTTGTGACTGGAGCTGATGAACTGCTTTGAATTTTTATTACAGATCATGTTTTTGCTTTATTAAAAATCTCTGGTTATGTAGGATGATAAACATATATGTCCTTTCAACAAATTCAATTAATCTTCTAGGTCAATATGTAGACAGCAAGATCTCCTTATAAAATAAATACATAAACATTCCCACAACGCAGAAAGTTTGCATTCTTTTAAGTCAGAACCAGTGTAGATTCCTTCTTGGATATGCTTTATATTGCAAACTTATATTAAAATGTTCTCTGTGCAATGTAAATAACAAGGGTTCCCAACACAAATTTTCTTTAAAGTCAAGCATTCCTCCTCAATATGTATCCATATATATATCTCAATATTAATAACATATATATGATATATATCTGTCCTCAAAACT